>NW_007233094.1:104263-135379 GCF_000164805.1 Carlito syrichta
CCGCCAACAAACCCTAGGAGTATCCAGCTACTGCCCATTCCTTTCTTCTAGTATTATGGTAAATGTTCAGGGTCCACTTATGAGTGAGATCAGGTGGTATTCTGTTTTTTGTTTCTGTGATAGATCACTGAGTATGATAGACACTAAATCCATCCAAGTTGCTGCGAAGTCCATATGTTTCTCCTTCTTTATGACTGCACAGCCTCTATGCTGTATTTGGACTTTTACTTTGATGATATGGATTCTTCTGCTAAAGTTAGGGTTTGGTAGTCTTGTCTTTCCAACTTCCTTAGGTGATTTGTTAGGTTTTTAACTTGTGATCTTTCCATTTTCTTGATGTATGTTTGTAGAGATATAAATTTGCCTCTTAGAACTGTTTTCATGGCATCCCAGAGGTTTTGGTAGGATGTTTTTTCATTTTCATTTGTTTCCCAGAATCTTTTCATTTCAGTTTTGATTTCTGTGTTGACCCAGTAGTCATTCAGAATCATGCTGTTTAGTGTCTATGTATTTGTGAGTTTTGGAGGAATTTTGTTGGTGTTGATATTTGTTTTTATTCCAATGTGGTCTGAGATGGTACATGGCAGTATTTTGATTATACAGAAATTAGTTTATGCCTGATTTATGGTCAAGGATGTGATTGATCTTGGAGTATATTTCATGCGGTGATGAGTAGAATGTACATTCTAAGATTGTTGGGTAGAGTATTCTGTAGGTATCTATTAAGTCCATTTGATCAAGTGTCATGTTGAGGCTCCAGATCTTCTTGTGTATTTTTTGCCTTGATGATCTATCTAGGGTTCTTAGTGGGCTAATTAAGTCCCCAGGTATAATAGTCTTAGAGGCAATATGTTTTCTTAGTTTACTTACTAGTTGCTTTATAAATGCTTGTGCTCTTGTGTTGTGTGCATATCTGTTTAGGATGGATATTTCTTGTTGATGGATTGAAAGTTTTATCATTGTGTGGTTTCCTTCTATAACTTTTTTAGATTTTGATAACTTACAGGTTGTTTTGTCAGATATTAAGATTATGACTTCTGCCTTCTTTTGTGATTCATTTGCCTGAAAACTAATTGTCCATCCTCTAACTTTGAGTCTGTGCGCATCTCTTGTAATGAGACGAGTTTCCTAGATGTGGCAAATCATTGGGTAATGGTTTTTTTTTCTCTCCAGTTTGCCATTCTATGTCTTTTCAGTGCTACATTTAGTCTATTCACATTCAGGCTGATTACTGGAATGTTATTGTTTATCCCCATCATGAGGTTCTTATAAAGTTTTTTGTTTGTTTGTTTTCTTTTAGCTTTTTGGTCTATGTATGTGTGTTTTCAAGATTGCAGGTGTTATATATTCTCTGGTTATTCTGTGTTCTGCTGTTCTCTTGGGAAATGTGTGGTCATTTTCTTTTTTATTTCTTCTCTGGTTTGCTTAATGCCTTTTTAAGCATCTTGTGCAGCACTGGTCTGGAAGCTGCATGATCTCTTAGGTGTTGGATGTTTGGGAAGGATTTTAATTCTCCATCACTGATAAAGCTGAGTTTGACTGAGTAGGAAATTCTTAAGATTGTTTATCTTTGAGGTCTTTGAATAATGCACCCCAATCCCATCTAGCTTGTAGTGCTGGTTTTCCCTGGTAGGCAGTCTGATCTTTCTCTCTTGCTGCCTTTAGGATTTTTTCTTTTGTGCCTACCTTGTTTAGGCAAATTGCTATGTGTCTGTGGGTTGGTCTTCTCATCTGTTGTCTTGTGAAGGTTATCTGTATCTTTTGTGCTTGGATGATCACATCTCTGGTGAGATGGGGAAAGTTTTCTTGGATAAACTCCTGGAATACTTGCTCCAAATTGTTCTCCCTTTCCCTTTCTTCTCCTGGGATACAAATCAGGTATAGATTTGGCCACTTGATATAATTACACATCTTTTGGAGACTTTGTTCTTTCTTTCTGAGTTTTCTATGTTTTTTTCCAGATCAGGTTAATTCCATGTTCTGGTCTTCAAGTTCTAAGATCTTTTCTTCTGCTTGATTAATTCTGCTCTCCATGCTTGTCTTTTTGTTATTTATTTCCTGGATGAAACTTTTTATAGCCAAAATCTCTGTTACAAGTTATTTCAGTGTTGCAGTTCAGTTTTATTCTGAGACCAGTCATTGGTGAATTCCAATGTTTGGGCTCTGAGGTCTGATTTTTCATACATTTTCTCCTCTTTGCAACACTAGGAATTGCCTGTGTTCCTCTGTTGATTTTTCCTCATTTGTGACAGATTTTTTTCTTTTCTCTTTAGTTCTGATATTCAGTGGCAGTGGGAGAGGCTTTCATGTCTGATGTTTGCTCAGACCTCTATTCTTCCCTAGTCAGGGCTCTGAATTTGTTTTATTTTGAAACAGGGTTGTGACTGTGAAGCTTTGCTGTCTCTTATAGTTTTAAGAGTCAAATAAGGTGGAGGATTGGGAGCTACTATTCAGAAACTACTTGGAAATCACAATGTTCACTGAATGTGGTATAGGTTCCCTGAGATCCACTCCCTACTACCACTCTATATGCTGATACAATTGATAAACATGTGTATCATCTGAGTCAAAAGTACAATAACAGCAATGAGGTAAACAGAGGAAAGTAGAATGAAATGAGATGGACAAAAATTTAATTAAAAAAAGCACAATAAGAGCAGAAACCAAAGTAAAAAACAATTACACACACACACACACACACACACACACACACACACACATACACACACATACCCAAACAAACTGGAATAACAGCAAAGCAAAACAAAAAGCAACAACAAAAAAGACATGAAAACCGAACACAAACGCAAGCCTAACCCAAAATGAAAGGAGAAGAAAAAGAGGAAAAAATAAGCCGGGCTCGGTGGCTCAGCCTGTCATCCCGCACCTTTGGGAGGCTGAGGTGAGTGAATGGCCTGAGCTCATGGGTTCGAGACCCGCCTGGGCAGCGAGACCTCATCTCTACAATAAATCAAAAAATCAGCCAGGCGTGGTAGCACGCACCTGTAGTTCCAGCTACTGGGAAGGCTGAGGCGGTAGGATCGCCGGAGCCCAGTAGGCGAGGCTGCGGTGGCTGGGAGGCCACTGCACTCCAGTCTGGGAGACAGAGTGAGACTCCAACTCAAAAAAAAAAAAAAGAGGAAAAAATAAGAAAAGAGAAAAGAAAAGAATTCAAATCAAACCCTCACACATGTATTCACACTTACATTGAACTAACAAGAGGGAAGAGCAAAAAAGCAAAATCAAACTACAAAAAAAATTCATGCACAAAGGGAAAATATTTTAAAAATTAGCAAACAAGCAAACAAACAAACAAAAAACCTTCCCCCTTGTGGCAGTTTCTATAATTGTTCCTTTCAACTGCCCCTGTGCTTTCTCCTGCAGAGCTTCTGCCTCATTCAAAATCTCCCCAGGGTTCAGCCCTGGGAAGAAAGAGGGTACAGTGGGGGTGAGTGGGACTTCATTCCTACCCTCCTACTCCAGTACAGTCAGAGGATCCCCTTCAGTGAGGAAGTGCAGGATTTTCTCTTTCCCACGTATTGGCTGGGGACAGCTCAGCCTGACTTGTCCTGTAGTGGAGTCCTCCTATTGAGGCTGACATTCAAGCTCTGCCTGTGTTCATACCTCTCAGTCATGCCCCAACCATGTGGGTCTGATGTTCAAAGCACTGCTAGGGAGGAGGTCTGTGTCAGCCTCAGACTCACCACTGATCTCTTTGGAGATCTTCCTCATTCTTTTCTGGCCACACTCTTTGTCCAGTGACTGAATCAGAGTAGAGGGTGGGGTACCTGAGATTCAGCACTCATCCTGGACCTCTGGAGTTTGTGCTTCTGGGATATTCTCTCTGGGTCACAATCAACTCCCGAGTAGTTAATCCACTGGTCACAGAGATCAGGTTGGGTCTGTTGCTCCATGTTGAAAAGCTAGACCACTTTCCTGTTCAGTTTTCAAGATGGTGGCAGGGTGCCTATTTTATCTTCTCCAGTGGGGCTCTGCCTCTGGGCTTTCTCACTGTGCTCACTTCGTAGCCTTTGTTGCCAGAGTCTGGTCAGGCACTGCAGTGGTGAAGCAGAGCCAGGAGCCGGCAGTCTCTCCTGGCAGCTTCTTCCCAGGAACGGTTTGTTGATTAAAAAAAAATGAGGCCGGGCCCAGTTGTTTGTCCTGTAATAAGAGCACTTTGGGAGGCCTAGGCAAGTGGAATGCCTAAGCCCATGGGTTCAAGACCAGCCCAGGCAAGGCCTTGTCTCTAAAATAAATCAAAGAAAATTAGCCAGGTGTGATAGCGCTCACCTGTAGTTCTTGATACTTGGATGGCGGAGGTGGAAGGATCACTGACGCCCAGCAAATTGACACTGGGCTGGCAGTGAGTGTGCCACTGCACTCCACTCTGGGTGACAGAGTGATAGTCTAACTCAAAAAATAAAAAAATAATTCAAAAAACGAAAACAAAAAAATGTCACTTGGCTTCTGTGCCCTGGGAAGCACTAGGGACCAAGCAGAGGAGTTGCAGCAATGCTTAACCAGAAAGCCCTGGCCACTGGTTTCCAAGTCCCTACTCAGTGAGCCAGTCACACATCCACTTACTAACTAACACGTACACAAAATATTCCATACACTTACTCACTCACACGGAACTTCTGTAGTTCAACTTACTCTGTTGTCATCTTCCTGAGAAATCCGTTTTTGTTCTCTTTTTTTTTTCTCTTTACTTTGGGTTATTGTAATATTTTCAATTAAATAGAATTTACCATTGCTATTTCTTCTTTAGTTTACTGCAGGCTTCATTTTTTTTTTTACAAGAATGATGCCTTGTGCTCAAAATGATGGCTAAAGTGCCACGGGGTTTTTATTATTTATTTATTTATTTATTTATTTATTTATTTATTTATTTATGTTTTCCTTAGTGTTTTGATCCAACTTTGTTTATAATCTCTGCAAACCTATGCTACAGAGGAGTTGTCACTCCATGTTATTGCCCTCCTTCAGTGGTAGACTGCTCTTGCTTGTGCTGGATTCTGGGCTAGTGGAAGTGGCTGGCAAATGTTTATTCTTGTCCAGGTTCAGTCTCAATATATGGAGATCCTGTGTGCCAAGCCTCCCAGGAAATAGGATGGGGCTACTTTTGCAGCATTCTTACCCTTTCACCTCTGTCAGCAAAACTATGTCCTTGTTCTCTAGTTGGTCCTTACCAGGTATTCTTTGTTCCTACTCCATGAAAGTGGACCTCTCAATGAAGATAGAAAGGTGATTCTCATTCCAGGATGGTTTCTTCAGAACTGCTTCTTCTGTCCATTCCACAGTGACAACAGGTCTTTGTTAGTGCCTTATGGTGAAGAGTTTTTGGTGATCTACCAGAAGCTGTAGGTTTTTGTAAGAGAAAAGAGTCTAGAGAAAGGAGGTAAGGCTTTGTATCTTCCTGTCCTCCAAAATTCTTCCCCCATCCCATGTAGAAACTGCAGAACATTTTATGCTATCTTGCACCAGCAAGGGGAACTCTTTTTGGTCTCCTGCCCCATCTCTAGACTATCTTGTGCATCACAAGGAAGTTCAACAATAGAACTTGCAAGAGAGTATCTGGGTCCCCAATTCTTCCAGCTATACATGGAAGTTAACTCACCCTTGTCCATTAATAATTTGATTAAAAGCCTGGCTGGCTCAGCCTGTAATCCCGCGCCTTTGGGAGGCTGAGGTGAGTGGATTGCCTGAGCCCGTGGGTTCGAGACCTGCCTGGGCAGCGAGCCCTCATCTCTACAATAAATCAAAAAATCAGCCGGGTGTGGTAGCGCATGCCTGTAATTCCGGCTACTTGGAAGGCTGAGGCGGAAGGATCGCCGGAGCCCAGCAGGCGAGGCTACGGTGGCCAGGAGCGGCCACTTCACTCCAGTCTGGGCGACAGAGTGGGACTTCAACTCAATAATAAAAATAATAATTTGATAAAAGTTTTAGCTGATTTTTTTTCTTATTTGCATTTTTTGGCAGCTGCTGGGCAGCTCTTCCTTTCCCAAATGCTTTGATACAGGTGAGCTGTTTCTTGTTTTCCACCTCTTGTTGTAAGACCATACTTCTCTTTGGAATTTGGAATTTGGTCAGACTGCAATCTCAGCTTTCTGATTGGGTCAAGGAAAGTTATGATTTTGCAGTTCACTTGCCTTTATCTCATTGGCAGATTGGGAGCAATATTCTTTTCAACTTTCTACATCCTAGGCAGAAGCAGAATTCTCCTTCCATTGGTCTGACTCCAGGTATATACTAAAGATTAATAAATTAATATGTAGTCACAATGAATAGAAAAATAAATGAATACTTACTAGCTTTTTGTTGATAATGACATAATTAGAATAAATTAAATAATAATGAAAAAGTCAGTCATTGAAAACAATCAAGTTTCTAATCTACACATTCAATAATCAGATAAATAATTGCCTACTAAAAGTCTGGGGAAATAGTTGCTTAACATCAACTATTAAATTTAAAAGTCAGAAAATAGGTTCAAGTCCTTATATATTTGTCTGTCAGTTAAAAGTTTTGGTAGAATGGACAGAATTTTATCATAATGAAACATAAAGATAAAGCATTTCCCCTTCCCCACACTTTCCTATCTTTTTACATTATGAGATTCATTATACATATTTTTTGTAATATTCCATGGAATTTCCTTAAATTTGACAGTGCTCTCTCCCTGACATTTTTCAATGAGCTTGAATTATAGTTTCTTTTATGGGTAATAGATAACAATCAAATTAAACTCAAATGCCTATGATTTTAAGCTGCTGTATAAAAGAGAGAATATTAACAATGAAAATTTTACTCAGAAATAATCAATTAATCATCTCAATTGGTGTCAATAGACACAGTTTAATTTTTCTCACCTTATGCATACTGCATATATAAGATTATCAAATTGAAAATTATCATATGGAGGGTTATTTATGTTCAATGGATTGTGTTTAGGCAAGAAAAAAAGTCCCAAGAGTTTTTATAAACCATTTTAACAATGTGTACAGAAATAAACTGACTTTATCCATTAATGCTTATTTCAACAGAAAATTAGATTAACTAGAACATCCTATTCCCAGAGAAATTCAGTCAATAGTGGTTTTATACAAACAATAATACCTTAGAAATACTTTTAAAGATTTCTTCTGAGAAGGTCACTGAATTTTCATCAGTGTAACCTGAGTGAACCCTCCAAGATTTCTATGAAGTAGGAAAATGTTTTATCATCACCAGTTGACAAAGTATATGAGCAGTTATGTATTTTATCACAGGATATTTTGGAAGAAATCAACATAATTCTATTTATTTATAGACACTGGCTTTGGTTAAATTCAATTAATAAATTAACTAAATCATTTTTATAAATTTTTTAAAATCCTAAGAATGAGCATGCGTTTATAGTGTCACTGCTGGAGATTAACTAGCAATTAATGATTTTAAAAAATCAATAAAGGAACCACTGTATAATTGTGCACAAGTAACAGGGATCAACTTTTGTCTTAACTCTTATTAAACTTCATCTTAGAAAAGTAATGAAATATCTAGCTCCCACCCTTCTTCTTTCAAATGCATCCTTAACTTTAGTTTTGCACATAATTGCTTTATGAGCAAAATGCTTGATTCTTTGACCTAAGAAACCATCTTGCTCTTCTTAAATCCAGTCTTTTTCTAATTCTACAGAAAGCTAAATGGATGTCTTTTGCTTATTTTTGTTTTGTTTTGCTTTGCTTTGTTTTTAAATGGAACAGAACACAAGATCTTTTGGACAACTACACTGCTTATTCTAAAGTAGTGCTGAGATGAGAAGTAATCCTTTTTAATGTTTACCAAAGCCTTTTTCTTACTGCGAATTGCATGACTGTTATGCAGCACTGGTAACTGCTTTAATTCTCTGGCTTTCTTTCAGCAAAGAATAGAATGATGAGTTCTCCTTGACAAAAAAAGATAAAACATCTTTTTCTGTGTTTCCTATGGCTATTGACTACTCTGTGAGTTTATATATGTTTGTGTTTCCTAATGAATCACTCCCTAGTTCATTGCAATATCATTGCACCTGAAGCAAGAGGCTTCTCTTCCACATGTTCAACAATAAGGGATACTGGTGGAGAAAGGAAGGACTTTTAAATGCTCAATGAAATTAAAAATGAAAATATCATGTTTCCAAACCCCGCTTTCTAATAGAACACACACACACTTTGGAGATAAAAAGATCTCTCAACTGTTACAATAGACACAGAAGTTTCTATAAAATTTTTGGATAATTGTTTTACTCTTTGCTGAAACACTTCTAATAATATATGCCTAACCTCCCAATTCATTCATATATTTAAATAATTTAGTCAATATCTAACTCCCTATAATTGCCCAGTTTAAGTCTAGTAGTCATACACATATAATCATCCTTTATGACATATATCATATATGACATATATATAGTCATACACATTCTAATCATCCTTTGTCATGAGACTCTTTTTAGAACAATGCTCATGACTCATAGTAAATATGCTGTTCTTTTTCCACATCCCTTCTTTGAGCTAGCTTTGCTTCCTTTGCTCCTTGTATCTTTGGTAAGACTGACTTGGTGGCATGTGATTGGGGTGACCAGAAATTAACACTGTGTCCCCAGTATAGTCATGATTCCACAGCCTGGCACAGGAACAAAGTAAAACCATTGTTGGCCTCCATGGCTAAGTCAAGACCTCCCATTTGTGCTTTAGAGAATCTTAGTGATATTCCATTCCTTCATTAGCAGTGAATGATTTGTTAGTGTATCTTGTGTATACTACATTTTTCCTTTATTTTTCCTCAGTAAAAACTCTTTGTTCTATTTCAGACTCTTCACCTTACAGTGTTCTTTCTTTCCAAGTGATGCTTTTTATTTCTATGGTTTTCTAAAAATAAAATTCCAAAAAATAAGCAAAAATCTGCTAATGACCAATGTGAAATATTGTGCATCCCCTTGTTCTGAATGATGTTTTTCTGCGAATGAAGCCTGAGCTGGCATAGTTTTGCTGGCACTTCATCACCTAATTTTCTTGCGTTGAGGTTGTGATCAAGTAAACTCTTGGGACATCCTAGCTGACTACTAGATAAAGAATGAGGGTGAAAATAGGGTATTAAAGCCCTAAGATGCCTTCCTGAGAGGTTGCCTCCAGGCCACTGCTCCTCTCAAAGCAGTTTATTCTCTGCAACTATTTCTCTTTCTGGTTCTGGTAACTTTCCCCTCTTCTCTCCCTCTACTCCTGCCTTTGAGTCTAAGCTTGGTAGCAGACTCAATTCTGTTATCCCAGGTTCCTTCGGGCTTTTCTCTATAGTTAACCAATTTTTTAAGTGTTTTTGTCAATAAACCTTCATAAAATTATCGTATTTGAAGTGTGTTGTTTGTTTCTTATCTCAAGTATACTGAATAAATTCAGAACAAATACCAGCCCGTTAGCTGACCAATAGACATCTCTCTCCAAGGTGACATCATTCCCATCCTCTAAAGTTCAAACAGAATAATGTATTATTTCTTACACCAAATACTTCACTAGAGAGTTTTACGGAGATACCTCCTGATGCTGTAGGGAAAGCTTTGACTTTTATAATTAGAAAAAAATTTAGTTAAAATTCTGAGATTGCCTTACAAAGTTTGTGGCTCGGATCTGTTTGTCTCCATTTTCTCATCTGTATAATAGGGATTGCAAAGCATCATATTAAAGGTGGTCAACAGAATAAATGTGTTAAATATTTAGGAAACCTGCAGTGAATGTGGAGCTTAGCAGGTCTTCTATAATTATTCTTCTTTGATATTCATGTATTTCACAGATTATATTCATCAGGTGTATGGCACATGCTGGGCACAAAATTAAAAGAGACCAGCATTTGTTCATTAATTTTGAAGTTTCTTGACACTAGCTCTAATTTAAGTACCTTCCCGAGTTTAGTCTCTTAAGTCTTGTTTATTTAGAAACTCCTCTGAACTGAAGTTGTAGAGTCCGGGTTTCTGCTTTCTTCTCTGGTATTTTTTATGTTACTATTTATCCTTATTTATAAAAATAGATACTTAGAACAGACAAGTTTAATGGTATTTTCTAGAACTGATTTTTTTTATTTTTTTGAGTTGATATCTCACTCTTTCGCCCAGGCTGGAGTCCTGCTGGGCTCTGGCGATCCTTCTCCCTCAGCCTTCCAAGTAGCCAGAACTACAGGCACATGTTACTACACCCAGCTAATTTTTTGATTTATTGTAGAGACAAGGTCTTACCAAGTTGCCTGGGTTGGTCTTGAACCCGCAGGCTCAGGTAATCCACTCGCCTCAGCCTCCCACAGAGCTAATATTTTACAAATAGAATGTGTGATTTGTATATGTGATTGATATGTGTTTTAGGATAGGCTTTATCAAATATTTCTTAGTTTTGAAAGTTAGAGAATATGTATGCCCAGAAATGAAATAATTTTACAAATTATTTCTTCTGTAATTTAGTTTTCCTGAAAGTTTCTCATTTAGGCCAATTTACCTCAACCCCAGACACCATCATGTTGATTTTGTTTTCCAGTGCTGAAGCTCGCATGCCACAGGTGTTTATTTTTTAACAGAGGTTATGATTACAAGACAAATAGTCACATTTTGACCAAAGGGGAAGCTCGAGTAAGTACTATAAGTTAATTGGCTGACTTTAATAAAATAATATTAGATAGAATAATATTTTATTAAAGTTAATATAATAAAAATACTACTTATGATATAATAATAAAATAGTTTCAAAGTATTATTTAATAAAATTATTAATAATATATAAAGTATTATTTAATAAATTATTAATAATATATAAGGTAATATTTAGTATGGTGTTTAATAAAATATTATACATTATACTATTTATAAACAAGAGGTAACTTTTGATATAAATAAAATATTCCTATAATTGGTGTTTCATCAACAGAAAACAGTTGAATTAATAGGTACATGCTGGATACTTGAAGATAAAAAACAGGAAATTATTTTAGATGCATTATTAATTTTTTTTTTTTTTTTGAGTTGGAGTCTCACTCTGTCGCCCAGACTGGAGTGCAGTGGCCGCTCCCGGCCACTGCAGCCTCGACCTGCTGGGCTCCGGCGATCCTTCCACCTCAGCCTTCCAAGTAGCCGGAATTACAGGCATGCGTTACCACGCCCGGCTGATTTTTTTATTTATTGTAGAGATGAGGGCTCGCTGCCCAGGCAGGTCTCGAACCCGCGGGCTCAGGCAATCCACTCACCTCAGCCTCCCAAAGGCGCGGGATTACAGGCTGTGCCACCGAGTCCGGCTATGCATTATTGATTTTAAAACTATAAGTGTTTGCTCACAATAAATGCAATACCACCTCTCAGTGATTCATATCAAATACTGAATACTTACATAATAGTGGAAGGGAAGAAAAGATCTATGACAGTCAAACGAGACTAAAAGCCGTGGCCCAAGAGCTGCGTAACTTATTGAAAGTCACTTCTCTGTTCAAAAAGGAAGTGCTGGAGACGATTTTATTAGTACGTTCTTGTCTTCTGTCGGGAGGTGTGTATTTATATGGGTACACATGTGTGTGCCCACATAACATATAAGCTTTTGGGATATGCCACAGAGTAGTGAGAATAAAAGTGGAACAGCCCCATTTGACACCTAACATGTTGTGACTGATGGTATTGATAGTTTGAACACTCATTTATTATTCTACCATCCATAGATAACTATTTTAACCTTTAAAAATGTTTCCCTCCTGGAGGTATTTTTATTCATAACACTTTATTTTATTTTATTTTTATTCATAACATTTTATAGAGTAAAGAGTTATGGTCAAGTAGTATACATATTTTTAAATCTCTAAAAAATATTGTTAAACTGCCCTCTAATAAAATTAAAACAATTTATATTTCAAACAGCAACGTGAGGAATGCTAGCCTCACACTTTGATCACTCACATTGTGAAATTACTCTTCAATTGCAACCCCCTTTACTAGCACAGACTCAAAATTCTTGGAGGATTGGCAGGCAGCAAGGAGACAGGTGCCCTGTTTTGTTTGGAAACACCTTTTGCCTATAATGCTTGCCCTATTAAGTTAATCCAGACCTCATCATCTTAGTTTGGTCCCTTATACAACTTGAAAATCAACATTAAGAACTAATATTAATTATCTTCAAAGGAACCTTTAAAATGGGAGGAAGATGAGACAGTGTCTAATACAGATCTCTCTCTCTCTCTCTCTCTCTCTGTCTCTCTGTCTCTCTGTCTCTCTCTCTCTCTCTCTCTCTCTCTCTCTTCAATCTGGAAGAAAATAATGCATATTTAGAGAGAGGCAGCTGAGGTGATTGGAGATGTTTGTACATTTTGAGTGAGTCAGTTCTAGCTGGGAGCCCATTTGTCTTAGGATTACTTGTGACGGAGAAAGAAGAGAATCTTGCCTCTAGGACATTATTTCAAGTTTATTCAAAATTACATGCAAAAGTAGTCACCCACAGATGGTTTCTCTGTAGCTTGTCCGAATTGAACAGATCGTCCCAGATCTGTTCTCAGCGGTGGATAAATGCCCACTTCACAAATCCCCAGTTGTCAGTCTTCAGGGAGTAGAGAGAAGTGGAATGCAGCTGAGAGAATCTAAACTTCCTCAACCCTTGGAGGAGGCCTCTTCCCGAGGGCACTATTCAAGTGCATCTGCTTTGCTGCAAGGGAAGTTTTCTGCTGTATGAGAAATGAACCCAGAAAACTTCAAAAATCCTGCCTGGGGACTTTTGAGACCACGTTTTACAAACACATTAAAATGTGCTTTGTGTTGTTGCTTTTTTTTTTTTTCTTTAGACTGTTAACTTTTAACCATCCTTTAAAAAAAAAGTCTCTATTTGGAACTCTTTAAAACCAACTATGGTTCATCATCTCTATGACTACCTAACCTACAGTGAACTCCTTTACAGGATTTATTATCTCTGTTGTCATTTATTGCTTCTTATTGCTTTATTGTTGTTGTTGCTGTTGTTGTTGTAAGCATGCCTTGATCTCTAAGAAGAATATAAGTATCTTGAGATTAGGGGATATTTTATCTCAGTCTATTTCCTTCAGTACTTTGAACAAAGTAGTTTCTGTCATCATGTGCTGAGTACTATACTTGGTAACAATTCTCAAAATGTATAACATACTAGTTGTTTAACTTCTTTGGGAAAGTCACATGAACATATAGGATGCTTGTGGTCTAGTCAAGGGGTGCTATTTCCTCCCATTAATTCCTATATGTAGAGTACTTAAACTGGAAATGGTTTTATTGTAGAAAAAGAAAAAGAGAATGCACATTGAATCTTACTTCCAGTTATTACTGACTTTAAGTTTAGTGGTTCCATGCAAACAAGCCAAAAGAAAAAAATCTTTTAAATTTTTTGAAACATTTAAATCTTATTTATTAGAAAGAACATATTAAGTGAATAGGGGAAAAATTGTTCAAGATTTTGACAAAGGGGAAATTGTGCAATCTTTAAAGTATTTATTATTACCTCTAGAAACTGGCTTTAAGCAAAGCTGACCAGCCTGCCCTGTGGCAGCTCACGCCTATAATACCAAAGCTTTGGGAAGTATGGATGGGAGGATCGCTTGAGCCCAGAAGAGCCACCGCACTCCAGCATGAGCTACACAGAGAGAGAGAGAGAGAGAGAGAGAGAGAGAGAGAGAGAGAGAGAGAGAGAGAGAGAGAGAGAGAGATCCTGTGTTAAAATAAAATAATATAAAATAAAATAGGCTGATCATACATTCCTGTTTGCCTAGGCTCATCCTAGCCTGTGTCCTGAGAAATTATAAATAGCTCCTCTCCTGCTCAAAACGTCACAAGTGGGTAGTAAATTTTATGACCATGGCACAAATTAAATATCTTCATCAATATTCTTGCTTTCAAAGACTGAAAATCCGCTCAAACCAACTCAATAAAAAGTGTTATTTCAAGATTAGATGAACGTATAATTGCTAGTTTTGAGCCACTCATTATATATTGAACTGTTTAAAATATTTTGCCAGCATTATCAAATTGTGAAAAGTAACAAATATTTCAGGTTCTGAACATGTTCACTATGTGCAGACTTTCAAAATAAATTTGAGTATTTCTGATTTTGCACTTTGTTGATACAAAGTAAATTCGAACCTGGTGTATTTTAAAGATTTAAAATAGTGTTCAAAAAGTTTTCTTCAACTGAAAAAAATTCCTTAGCGAGAACATTTAGATCTGATTAAAGCTATTCAAATCGAGGAGAAATAAATGACTTCATCACAGAATGATGAGACATTTACAGGGTGACCAGAGTCCTAATGGATGATAAACTTGTAATTTTAAAAGTATGATTAACAAGCGAGTGGCTTTTTGGGTCAGCAGCTTGGTCCTAAAAGTCACATTCTGCACATATTCTCAGAAGCATATCTGTCTAAGAAATCCAGTCTCATAATTGAAGCTCATATCAATTAGTTTCTATCTCCCAGGTCTGAAGGATGTTAGAAGATAAATTGATTCTATAACCTAAAAATTCTAGCTGAAGTGGGTATTAATCTTGAAGTAAACAAAAACTGTCAAAAATACCAGGACGTCCTGGAATAATTCATTATTTTAAAGATCAGTCTGTTTCTTCTGTTTCTCCTTCTGTTTTGGAGAAAAAGGGATTTAATGGCTTATTCTTAAATTGTGTTTTGAAATGCTTTTCACAAAATCTCAAAATAATAGAATTACACATGTGAAAAGAAGCATATATTGTGAGTCCTTTGATATGCTTGGGGCATGTACTATGTCAGTAAGGAGGAGGAATTACAACTGCTTTGTTGCTATTGCCATTATCATTTGCTGGTGATACTTTTATGACTCTGGCAGTCTAGACATAATTTTCTAGATGGGCAAAAGATGAAGGGGAAGAAAAAGAATTGAGGAAATAAAAAGGTGGAGACTAGTGTGTGCTCTGAAATATGAGAGATTGAAATGTAATATCCATGTAGCAAGATACCAATAACTTCTATTTCACTCAAACTTTTATAATTACTAATTTTTATTCTTAAAAACTGTGGATTTGGAAGCTCATTTAAGATGAGCCATAAAATTTATCATTATTATTAATAATATCGATTTCATGTCTCAGATTCCCTTCATTGATATTAATTTGCACATTGTCTAAAATCTCATTATCGTTCTTTGTTTACTTTTACCTTCTAGGTACCCAATACTTTTGGCAAATTAAAAATAAAAATTAAAAATTAGTTTTGAAAATAATTTTTTTAAATAGAGGAAGAAACATCTATAAACCAAAAAGGATCAAGCTGGGAGGAAATTATGAGAAACCAAATAACCAAGCAATGGCTAACTCTTGCTTGAGATGTCATTGAACTTATCACGGGTAAGAAAACATCTCTGAGACAACTGGGAAAACTTGACTAGGTAATATTATGAGGAATTATTTTAATTTGGCCTTTCATGATAACAGCATGAAAATTATGTTAAGTCCTGTTTTCTTAGACATGACTATCAAAGTATGTATTGGCAAAATTAAATAATGTGTGGGATTTGTTTTAAAGTATTTTAGAGAAAAGTAGAATATGCAAAACAAGATTTCAAAATATTGATCATTTTTTGATAAATTATGGGGTTTCCACAATTAAACTAAACAACCAGCATTGTATTTCAAGTAACTTAATAAGAGAAATCTAAATATATATATGATAGATCAAAATTCTAGAATTAGATCAAAGTTCTAGAATAATTCCTGAAGAAAAATGAGGAGCAAAAATTTTTCTTACTGTATTTCAGGACTTACTATAAAACAGTGTCAATTCATTCATACAACAATTATTTATTGAGTTCATGTTATCTGCCACACATTCTTATAGGTGTCTAAGCCATAGCAGTGTCAGTGTGGTATTGGTGCAGAGATAGACAAGTAGATGAAATGAACATAATATAAAGACTAAGGATAGATCCCTGCTAATATTGGTACTTGATATATGACTGGCTTGGAAAAACTCATCAGCAAATATTGCAAAGACAATTTATCATTCATAAGAAAATCAGTAAAATTGTATCTTTTTATCACTTGCACACACACAAAAACACCACTCACAACACAGAACCTGGATTCCTGGAAGATTATAGACAGATGAAAAAAGCAAATATTAACTTTTTAGAAGAAGACACAGGTGAAATATTTGATTAAGATGTAAAGAGAAATTTCTTCAACAAGATGCAATGAATGCTAAGAATGGAAAAATGAGTTATAAATTTAAGTAGACTAAAATTTAAAAACCGTTTATCAAAGCATAATAAACACATACACATAAAACCAAGGAAGAATAGGTTTTCAAAATTTATAACTAGCTCCTAGAAATCAGTACAAAACAAACTAAGCACCAACAAAATGAGCAAAAGGAAGAAATAAACAATGATGTGCTAAAGAGAAAGTATAAAATGTGAATAATTGTAGAACATTAATTGACATCTTATGCTGCTGCGAGAATGTAATATGGCACAACTTTGAAAAAACATTTGTATTATTTTGTAAACTTGAGAATATAGACCCACTTTTAAGTTTTTGTTTTGTTTTGTTTTGTTTTTGTAAAACCCCTGCTCACAATGTAGCAGGGTGTTTTGGTTATTGACGGTTATTCATTTTCTTATGCAACTAATAATCTGGACTAGAAATTTAGACAGAGCTCAGATTAGTGACTGGTGTTTTCCAATCAGCATCATTGGATCACTAATCACTCAGTGGTTTTCCACCGACGACTGGTCTCATCTGGACTTTCTATGAATACTTCACTCACATACTTGGTGTCTAAATGGGGGCAGTTGAGGACAGGACTCTGACAGCTGAGTTCTTGTTTCTCTTCATGTAATGTCAGAGCCTTTTCATGAGGTCTCTTCACGAGAGTAGTCAGCCTACCTCTGACTGTGTACAGAGTACATTACAGCTTAGGTCTCCAAGATAGGAACACAGAACCTGCAAATCTTCTTTAGAGCTAGAACTGAGACTGGAATAATATAATTTCCTCCACATTCTATTGGTTAAAATAATCACAGGCCAGTCCAGATTCAACAAGAGAGGAAATAGTCCAAACTTTTATTTACTGGAAAACTGCAAGAAAACTTAACAGCTATTAAAAAAAAAAGATCAGGAAGTACAAGTGCATGTTTGTTACATGTATGTATTGTGTAGTGGTGGGGATTGGGCTTCAGATGACGCATTCCTCACATAGTGAAAATCATTCCCAATAGGTAACTTCTGAACACTAAGTCTTCTCCAAGCCTCCCCACTTTTAGTATCCCCAGTGACTATTGTTTCCATATTTGTAACCATTTAACTTCCACATATATAAGCAAGAGCATGTGGTGTTTGGGTTTCTGTTTCTGCATTAATTAACTTAGATGATGTTATTCAGATCTAATGATGTTATTCCACCCATCCATCAACTCAAAGGATACGATTTTCTTCTTTTGTATGGCTCTGTAGTAGTCCAATGTGTATATGTATGTATATATATACCACGTTTACTTTATCCAGTAAATTGATGATGGACACTTGGTTTGATTCCATGGTTTTGCTACTATGAATAGTGCTGCAATGAACATATGAGTACTGGCATCTTTTAAAAATAATAATTTATTATTCTTTGGTTAGATACCTGGTAGTGGGATTCCTTGGTAGAATGGTAATTCTATTTTTAGTTATTTGAGGCATGTTCATACTGTTTTCCATAGAGGTTGAACTAGTTTGCAATCCCACCAACAGTGTTTGAGTGTTCTCTTTTCTCTGCATCTTTATCAAAATCTGTTGCACTTTGACTTTTTAATAATAGCCACTCTGACTGGTGTAAGATGCTATCTCATGTGGTTTTAATTTTAACATGCATTTTTATGATGATTAGTAATACTGAGCACTTTATCATATGTTTGATCGTCACTTAAGTCTTCATTTGAGAAATGTCTATCCATATGATCTGCCCACTTTTTGATTTTTTAAAATGTTGAGTGTTTTGAGTTCCTTGTAGATTCTGGATTTTAGATCTTTGTCTGAGGCATAATTTGCAAATTTTTCTTTCCCATTCCATAGGTTTTCTGTTCATTCAATTGATTATTTCTTCATTGGTACAGAAGCTATTTATTTTAATTAAGTCCCACATATCTGTTTTTTTGTCACAATCGCCTTTGGGGTCTTCATAATAAATTCAGTGTCTAGCCTGACATTCAGAAGAGTTTTTCCTAGGTTTTCTTCTAGGACTTTTATAATTTCAGGTCTTACATTTAAGTCTTTAAACCTTCTTGAATTAATTTTTGTATACAGTGAGAGCTAAGGGTCCAGTTTCAGTCTTCTGCTTATGGTTAGCCAGTTTTGCTCAGCACCATTTATTGAATAGGGTATCTTTTCCCAATTGTTTATTATTGTCAGCTTTATCAAAGATCAGTTAATTGTAGATATGTGGTTTTATTTCTCAGCTTTCTATTCTCTTTCACTGATCTATTTGTTCTTGTACCGGTACTGTGCTGTTTTGATTATTACTGTCTTGTAGTATAATTTGAAGTCAGGCAGTGTTATTTCTCCATGTTTGTTCCTTTTACTTAGGATTTCTTTCACTTTGGGGACTCTTTTTTTGGTTCCATATAAACTTTAGGATTTTTTTCTAGATCTGTGAAAATAATATTGGTATTTTGATATGAGTTGATTTGAATCTTTAGATTTCTTTGAACAGTATATTCATTTTAACTGTTGATTCTTCCAATCCATGAGCACTTGATGTTCTTCCATTTGTTTGTGTCATCTATAGTTTCTTTCATCAGTGTTTTGTAGTTTTCCTTGTAGAGATCTTTCACCTCCTTTGTTAAGTATATTTCTATGTATTTTAATTATTTGTGGTTATTATAAATGAAATTGAGCTCTTGGTCTGATTCTTGACTTGAGAATTATTGGTATAGAAATACTACTGATTTTTGTACATTAATTTTGTATCCTGAGACTTTACTGAAGTTCTTTATCAGGTCTAGAGACCTCTTAGAGGATTCTTTAGAGTTTTATAGATATACAATCATGTCATTAGGGAACAGAGATAGTCTAACTTCCTCCTCCTTGATGATTTGAATACCATTTTTTTTCTTGCCAGATTGCTCTTGCTAAGACTTCCAATACAATGTTGAATAAGCATTGTGGCAATCATTTTTAAGCCACAGAATGTTCACAACAATGCTATTCATAACAATAATATAGTAGAAACTCTTACCCACCCATAGGAAAAACTGAATCTCATAGTCACTTAACAGAACATTATATTAACTGTGAAGGTTCAATGAAGGACAATTGCTTGCTATCAAATAGTAATATCAACTTTTCATTGTTATACTTAATGTGAAAAACTTTTTTGCAGTAATATGTTATTTTTAACTATAGTCTTCTAATTGTACAATAGCTCTCTCTTTTTTTTTTTTTGAATTGGAGTCTCACTCTGTCACCCAGACTGGAGTGCAGTGGCCGCTCCTGGTCATCGCAGCCTCGACCCACTGGGCTCCAGCGATCCTTTGGCCTCAGCCTTCCAAGTAGCTGGAACTACAGGCACGCACTACCACACCCGGCTAATTTTTTGATTTATTGTAGAGATGAGGGTTCGTCAAGTTGCCCAGGTAGGTCTCAAACCCGCGGGCTTGGACAATCCACTCACCTCGGCCTCCCAAAGCGCGGGATTACAGGCTGAGCCACCGAGCCCAGCCACAATAGCTCTCTTAAGCGTATTCCTTCTATCTAACTGAAATTTTATATTATTTGACCAATATCTTTGAATCCTGTCCCTTACCAGACCCTGTTAACCACCGTTCTACTTTCTACTTCTATAAGTTCAACTTTTAAATATATGACATAAAGTACGCTTATGTGGTATTTGTCTTTCTGTGAGTGACATATTTCATTTTTCAAAATGCCTTCCACATTCATCCATGTTGTTGCAAATGATAAGGTTTCCTTTATTTTTAAGACTTGATAGTATTCCATCATGTATATATACTATTTTCTTTATTAATCTATTCATTGCTGAACCCTTAGGTTGATTTTATATCTTTTCTATAGGTGCTGTAATGAACATGGAAATGTAAGTATCTTTTCAAAATTCTCATTTTACTTCCTTTGGATATTTATCCACTAGTGCATTACTGAATCATATGATAGTTCTATTTTTAATTTGTCAAGGATTTTTTGTATTGTTTTCCATAATGGTTGTATTAATTTGTTCCCATCAACAGTGTGCAAGAGTTCCCTTCTTCTACATCCTCACCAACACTGTTTACTTCATCTTTTTAATAATAGCCATTTTAACAGGTGCATGGTAATATCTCATTGTGAGATGTCTATTAATATCTTATACCTAGAAATTTGCACTTCTCTGATGATTAGTGATATTGAGTATTTATTCATATCTCTGTTGAACATTTGTATATCTTCTTTTGAGAAATGTTTACCCTAATCCTTTACCCATTTTTAATTATTTTGTTATTAATTTTGTCACTATGGAGTTGCTTGAGTTCCTTATATATTTTGAATATTGACCCACTATCAAGTATGTGGTTTGAAAACATGTTCTCCCATTTTGTATTTTATAGGTTTTCCTTTTACTCTGTTGATTGTTTTTTTGTGAAGAAACTTTAGTTTGATGTAATCCATTTGTCTATTTTTCTTCTGTTGCTTGAGAATAGTACAAGTCACTGCGGCCTTCAATTAATCTTTATGATTTTAGACTTTTTAAAGAAAATTATGTTCATAAACCTTTAAGATATTATTTCCAAAAAACTGGCACCATCTGTTTAGAAATTTCCTTCTATAAAACTTCACTCTTCAGTCATCTTTGTTTACTTTTATTTGTCCGCATGGTCTCATCATTTACTACTAGAATGTTTAAAAATATTTTATACATTAATGATGTTTCTTCCTTCTTTCCTCATACTCTACACTTTATTTCACAGGGCTCTGTGTTGAATGTGTATGCATAGCTAATTATCCTATACAATGGATTTTATGTATACAATTCCAGAATTTCAACCATAAAAATATTGAAGCCAGAATAATGAGATCAAAAATTGATGAGTCTCAGTTCACATTATTTTGAATTCCTTAGAAGGGAAGGATTTAATAAATGTTAGTGGTTGGTACACATTATTTATTCAAAATTTGTGTTAGTTTTGAATTATAGGATAGTCCAGTCAAATAACAAAGGGAAGCATGATCTGTTTATTGATTTGGTTTCTTCAAATATACATTAAAATGGAAAAATGAACATTCTGATGATAAAATATTTTAATTTCAACAGAGTGTTTTCTTGGGACTTTGGGTCCACATAATGTCTCTTGGAATTCAGAAAGCTCTTGCATAACAACATTTTGATACATTTAAGTGCAAATGTAAATAAATACAAAACATAAGGAGTAAATTTTCTTTGACACACATGTGAAAATTTTGAGAGAAACTATGTTTGGCACATAAGCTCTGGAATCAGCAGAGCAGGAAGGATGAACACAGTGTCCCAAAGTAGTTCATAAAATGCACAAAATTCACAAGAAAAGGGTATCACAAAACAAAGCAAAAAACAAAAACACAAAAACAAAACAAAGCAAAAAACCAATGACAACAAAGAGAGAGCAAAAGAGAGAGACAAAACACGTATATTGCTAATAATAATAGTAAGTCCATATACCATATTTATTTGCTTGGGAATAGAACATCCTGGAAATTAAATCTTATTAAATCAGTTTTATGCAATGTTTCAATTTGTTATATGCATTTTCTTCTAAAAATGTTTAGATCTTCACATAAGATCAGATAATCACTTAGTAGCAATGTTAGCAAATATTTTTATACACATACAGAGAGAGAGAGAGAGAAGGCCAGAATTTTGTTTAAAAGTCTTTTAACTGCAATCAGAACAGTTCCTTGGCAGGTTACAACTCATGGGTATACTTACTTTTTATAACAGAATTATGTTCTGGATAGAACTGTGACATCTATGTTATAGACCCAGATGCTGTGGGGACAATATCAGTTCTATAGTTGTATAGAGTTTAGAAAAGCATGACATATTTAATATCAAACATGAAATTGTTTGTAAATATTGTTGTAATAGACAAACTTAATTTAAAGACAAAAGTGTATTTAAATTATCTTATTTTCTAATGCAAAATAGAAGAGGCAGATGGATATTGTCACATAAGTAAAAGTTCAACCAAAATGGTCTTAACTGGAAGGCTAATGATAATAAATTAAATTCAATGTAAACAACCAAGTGAAACTGAATGTCCTGCCAGAAGCAGCAAGAATATATTTCAGGGTAATAAACTATAATATCTTCAGGAAAGTTTCCAGGGAAACAGTCTTCTTAATTCTCTCAGCAGATGATATCTATATTACAATGAAATATTTTTTCTAGCATGAGCTGTATAATTTGTGACTGCTAATGAATTAGGTTACTTTTGCCAAGTACATCCAGTAAATTTTTGCTGTTGTTGTTGTTGTATGAATATGCATTGGAGAGAGGAGTAAGGAAATGGATGCTTAGGACCAAATACGTTGTAGGTCAACTCACTTCAGTATAGCAAAATAGATTCAAGATCTTCAAAATGAGGAATTGTCTTAGTGTGTTTTGCTGTTGCTATGACAGAATACCTAAGCCTGGATAATTTATAAATAATAGAGATTTATTTCTTACAGTCTAGAGGCTAGAAGTCCAAAGTCCAGGGAACTGCATCTTCCTGTGTCATACCATGAAGAAAGATTGAAAACAAGAGAGCAAAAAGGAGGCCAAGCTCACTTTTTTAACAAGCCCACTCCAGCAATAACTAGACTACTCCTGTGACAGCAACACTAATCCATTTATGAGGGCAGAGCTCTAATGATCTAATCACATTTTATTAGTTCCTACTTCCCAACACTGTTGCATTGAGGATTAAGTTTCCAACACATAAACTATGGGAAGACACTAAAATCATAGCAAGAATGTAATTTGCAATTATTACTAACCTTCAAAAACAAGGACTAGCAGCATTGTCTACCAAAATGAGTCATAACATTAGGTTGAACACAATGTTATAAAGCAGTGATGATCAAATGCCTTTCATATTAAAATCATTGGAGAAAAAATTAAAAATACAAATTCCTGAGGATCAACCCAGACATAATGAATCAGAACATCATGTTTTAGGGCTCAAGAATCATTAATTTGTAGAGCCACATTTAGAAACTACTTCCTTTAAAGACACAGAACGGAAAAACTTTGTTCATTACTTCTTTTCGGGGTCTTTTCTAAAATCTGGAGATGTTTAGGGTAAGAAAATCATCATGAATCTTTAAGGGCACATTATAGTATAATCATCAGGCGCAAAATCCTATCTAGCATTGTCCTGTCTTGCCTAAACTTTACTTAATGACACACATAATCATGATGTTTGTGCAAAGATGCTTGTTAGTATAGGAATCATTTACAAAGAAGAAAGTGGGAAAATACTTAATATATAAAAATAATACATAATCTATCAGATATGTATTATTTTATATACATAATATGATTAAAACCACTCACCACACCTACTAGAAGTCACAAGTATTATTAACATAGTACTGATGAGATTTCAGTTGATAGAAGTCATAGGCCAGGCAAATGTCAAGCTGGAATTCAAACTTAGCTCCAACTCTTTTGAAAAGAGCGAGAGAGACAGAACCTTCTTCATGTCTCTTACCATTTACTATCTATAATATGAATATGCTGGTCAGATATAATGAAACCTCATTTGTTAGATATAGTGGGAAACAGATTGACATGTCTTTTCTGACAAATTTAGAAATCTGAAGAATATGATAACCAGGTTGAGGGATCAGCAGGAACCACAGACTACCTTGTCTCTATTGTAGTTTAACTTTTAGGAAGTGTACATGCAATATGTCAATTTTCTGATTTCCTTATGATGAGTTTATCATAGTCATTGCATAATTAAAAATTTAGGACTAGATTTAGCATTCTGTGCTTATTATTAGCATACAGTTTATTTCAAGAATGTAAAGTGCTCCACTTATCGAAAGAAATCTATACAACAGTTATTTAAAGAAAACTGAAGGTAACAAAGTTGATAAATATATAAATCTAGTTGTCTTTAGTTTCTTCTTCTTCTCTAGATATACATTTTATTAAATATTTCATAAAATTATTCTGAAATAGAAGCCAAGCACTATATGTCAAGTTACAAGCAAAGACAAGATGTTTCAATACTATTGAACTCATTCATTTGTGGAAGACTCCAACAGTCATCATAACCTTGGCATTTCACATAAAAGAAAAGTGTGTCTTCCCATACTGGCCCTCTACTTTTTTATTCATTGATCTACAATATCAATTTGCTGCTGGCAATTTAACATTGAACACATAGCTCCTGGGTTATTGGGAATAAGCCTAGAGGTCAGCTTTACACCCTGGACTTCTTTAAACTCTGTGAAAGGAAAAATCAGATCTCAGTGATTTTAGACTCTGTCTCATCAATTACTGTGTCTGGCCTGAAATTAAGGTTCTTCTAATATCTGGTGAATGACTGAGGAAGTGCAATGGGGAGACATTTTTGGAATTTTTTTTCCTTTTAATTCTATATATTTTACTTACTTCACTAATTCCCATACAAGAAAAATGTTATTTTATCCTTTTGAACAAGTCGATTCAGTGAGATGCCACCTTGAAGACAGAATAGAATGCTTTTTTCTTTACAATGTCAATATCACAGGGGAAAAGAAAGCAGTCTCAAAAGTCGTGGGTGTCTCAGATGAAAATGAGGATCAGACATTACGAAATACTTGAACATCTTGTTTTCTCAAGGGGGAGGTAAGTGCATCATAAGATGCAGATGTGCTTTCAGCTGTTGCTTTGGCTTTTGACATGTGCTCAGCACACACGTGCACCAAATAAAATAAACATAAGTGTGTTTTTACAGCAAGGACACCTGGTTTTGGGGGAAATTAGAAAGGTTCAGAAAATGCCTAAAATTAGTTATAACTAAGCATTAAAATCGATTCTACAATCCATTGATCTTGAACTCAATTAAGTTACTATTACAGTTAGCATGCAAGTAGTAATCATATGCTTAAGCTTTCCCAAAAACCATGGTCCTGGAAAGGAGTGGTCCCATAACATGCAATTTCTGAGTTAACAGTTCTACTTAATTGAAGAGAAAGCAAAAAGGGAAAGGGACATCTGACATCTATTGGGCACTTTGTATTTTCTAAGTACTACGCAGGGAACTTTAGATCATTTTCTTCCCCTTAAACATGAAGGGACAAATGATAAAAGGTGAGTGTCTTTCGATGGTCACACTGCCATTTCCTATGCTCCTTTTGAAATTAATTGGACCAAAAACTTTTTCACTCGTGTTTCTCCTTGTGTCAGATTAACAAGAGAATTGCCTTGTGTTCTGTCAATTTCATGTTTGAAAACCAGACGATGTGAATATACATATAGATGCTAGCTCAACTGTGCTATATACCCACACCACACTTGTATGCCTTATATAATTGTTGACCTTGGGCAAGTTTCTTAACTGCCTCAAGTTCAAATTTGCAACATCTGCAACATAGGTGTTTCTGTAATGCATACTATATGGAGTTGCTGAAGGTGCTAAATTATATAATGCATGCTAACTATTTGGAATGCAGTAAGTACTAATGAGTATATGCTATTTCTGCCAGCTTGTACAACACCTTCCCAAGTTTCTCCCAGCTTGTACAACACCTGCCCAAATTTCTCCCAGCTTGTACAACACCTGTGGAACATGAGAAAGAGACTTAATAGTGGTCACAGCTACCAAAGTATTTTTTTTTAATCGTACTAAGCTACTATCCTGTATTTTCTGTGAAAGGTCTGCACTGTTGAAGATGCACAGTTTTGGCTTGAGGGATGTTCCCCATTAGGCATACAATCATATCCATATGTGACCACACAATACTTTGAAATAAATGTGCTAAAGTATCTGCAATTTGGATTGTATTTTTCCACTACATACGTTAAATATGTTTATTTATTAATATAGTTAAGTATATGATAGAATAAAAATGACATGAATAATAAAATGAAACTTTTGTTTTTTGAGTTGGAGTCTCACTCTGTCACCCAGACTGGAGTGCAGTGGCCGCTCCCAGCCACTGCAGCCTCGACCTGCTGGGCTCCAGCAATCCTTCCACCTCAGCCTTCCGAGTAGCCGGAATTACAGGCGCGCGCTATCAAACCCGGCTAATTTTTTTTTTTTATTGTAGAGATGAGGTCTCACCTGCCCAGGCGGGTCTTGAACCCGCAGGCTCAGGCAATCCACTCACCTCAGCCTCCCAAAGGTGTGGGATTTCAGGCTGAGCCACTGAGCATGGCTTAAAATGAAACTTTTAAGAGAGATTATAATTCTCTGGGCTACAATGCTTTGGACATGCCAGGATCTTGAAATGAGATTAAATTCCTTTCTTTAAACTTTACTTTATTGTAAATATATGGAGTATAAGTAAGGATTAGGTCGATAAGTAATCTACATGCAGATGAAGTTTGAGAGCCAGGTGCTCTGTATTGTTAATGCTTCCCCCCCCCCACCACCACCACTTCCCTTTCTCTCCTGGACTAAATTCCTTTAAAAAGAATTTTATCAAGAAAAAAAAATATTTTATTTTAATCAAATATTGCTAAAATTACTAGATCATTATATATCAGAGAAAACAAATTAGTCTTATCTTGCATGTCAATGGTGATCAGTTTGCAATGGATGGTTGCCCCTCAGTGGGCCATATAACAAGGGAAATGTCTGGGACAAACTCAGGGAAGGTGGGGGGTCTGACACTGTATATTTGCTATCCTGACCTTTATTTTATTTTTAAAATTATATTATCAGCCTATAGAAACTATAGATAAAAAAAAACTGAAGTGTCCTATTTTAAGTAAATATTATGTGTATTTTAAAAGAGGAACTGAAGGAGAAAGTTATACACAAAATATTACAAGAATACATTATAAGTTTATTTTTTGAGAACTTAGTATCACGTCAGTGTTTACTTTTGAAGAGGTCAGTAATTTGGCTTTTGCATTGGTGATTTCCATATTTGAGGTGATAAATGAGCAAGCTGAAATAGAGTAGAAGAATTACAGTGACAGTTGAAGACACTCTGTTTTCTTTCACATATGTACTTGAATGAACCCTTTGATGTTTCAAATGCTAAATTTAACCATTTACGACTTCCGGCAAGATGGCAACGGGGCAACCTGGTCTATGAAACCCTCTGCAAAGGAGAACACAGAGGGTCTCTGGCTCTCTCCCCGGGGGCTGCGGATCCCATTGTCGGCAACCTGCTCTTCACACAGGGCTCACCCGTCACCACAGCTGGGGCATCGCAGTGGTCTGGACAGCCAGTGCAGCCACAGACACAGCAGCCGCCAGTACCGGCACTGCTGTGGCCCCTGTGGCAGCCATAGCACATCGCGCCACCTGTGCCTGGGGTGATCCTCGACTTCAGTCCTTGAAGCCCCTGCAGGCAAGATCTGCTGGGCTCGCTGCCACCTCTGCTGCCACTGGGACATCCTGCTGGCCGTGGATCTCCTCCTGTGTGCCCTGAAACAGGCTTCCCTCCCCAGCCTCTGCCCGACCCCTGTCGATCTCCACCCCCTCTAGGGCGAGCAGCCGAGATAGCACCACCTGCTGGCAATTCAAGGTAACAACACCGAAACAGGAGAAACCAGCTTGAAAAACAGACACAGACAGACCAGATTTGAGTGGTGAATGGAGGGTGATCCGAACTGTCCTTCACAGCAGGCCAGGGGCAACTGACCCTAACTGTGAATTAATTTACCAGCTCGAAAAGACAGCTAGAAATCAGAGCTGAAAGGACATTGGACTTAAACAAAAAGTCTCAGAGTGTGCTCAATTGGTTCTGTTAGTTTAATGACTTAATTCTATTCCTACTGTTTTGTTCCTTTGTTTTTCTTTTCTTTTGCTTTTCATCTCTTTTCTCCTCTCTGTAAACCATATCTTTGTATAGAGGAACAGCACACCAATAAGGTGGTTGGTTAGCTTGTATGTTAGCATCATTGTATGTTTTATTTTTTTTGGATGGGAGTTGGTTAGTCTGTAGCCATGGTCTATTGTTCTCATCTGTTTCAGTTTAGGTATCTCTCTATTTGTTGGTACTCTCATCTGTTGCCCCCCTTATGCCTCTCTCTCCCCACCCCCTCTTCCCCCCACTGTCTGCTCCAATCTCTTCCCTCTGCTAACCAAATTTTATTTCAGGGAGTAAACCTACAGCCCCACTGCATGGACAGATTCCAAGGCAGTGGGAAGTGGGTTTCAGATTATACATACACCTGTCAGCGAATACCAGGGCCTGCAGATAGATTTTGAATCACAGCTCCCCCCTTAAATAAATCTCAAAACTGCAAAAAGGACCACCCTCACCCTATAGTGCAACCCCAGAATTGAACAAAGTAAGAGGGCATACATAAAGAATAGGAGACTGAACAAACAAAAGTAAAAGCAATCTCTCTACCCCTGAATAACAGAATTAAAGAAGATGGTGACGTGGAGGGAAAAAAATATAGGGAGGAGAAAAAAACCACACAAATGAAGAAAAACCAAAAAAGAATATAGGTCCCACACAGACCCCTGGGATATCAGACACTGGGAAAACAGATTCCAGAACACAAACAATGAAGAGCCCCCAGAATAACTGGTCACATGCAAAAAACCCAGACATCAAGACATTAATAGAGAGAATTTAAAAAATTGAGGAGAGGCCGGGCTCAGTGGCTCAGCCTGTAATACCATGCCTTTGGGAGGCTGAGGTGAGTGGATTGCCAGAGCCCATGGGTTCGAGACCCACTTGGGCAGGCAAGACCTCATCTCTATAATAAATCAAAAAATTAATCAGGGGTGGTAGCACACACCTGAAATTCCGGCTACTCAGAAGGCTGAGGTGGAAGGATTTCCAGAGCCCAGCAGGTCAAGGCTGCGGTGGCTGGGAGTGGTGCCCACTGCACTCCAATCTGGGTGACAGAGTTAGACTCCAACTCAAAAAAACAAAAAACAAAAAACAAAACCAAAAAATTGAGGAGAGACAAGAGGAAATAGGAAGGAGCTGATGTCAGAAATAACAGCAGTAAAGAATACGGTGATGGAAATAAATAACAAACTAATAAGCATGGAAAGCAGAATTAACAAAGCAGAAGAAAGAATCTCAGAGCTCGAAGACCAAAACACAGAACTAACCCAAACTGTCAAAAGCATAGAAAAGAAGCTCAAAAAGACAGAACAAAACTTTTAAGAGATGAATGATCACTTCAAGAGACCAAACCTAAGGCAGAGAGACCTTCCTGAGGTAGAGAGAGAAACAGAGGTCACACAGGAAAAAACACCTCATGAAATCATTCAAGAAAACTTCCCTCATCTCATCAAGGATGAAAAAGTTCAAACACAAGAGATTCAGAGAACCCCTGCAAGACAACAAATGAGAAGACCAACTCCCAGACATATAATAATTCGCCTAAACAAAGTAGGTATAAAAGAAAAAAATCCTAAAGGCTACAAGAGAAAAAGGTCAGCCTACATACCAGGGAAGACCAATTAGAATAGCAGCAGATTTATCTACAGAAATTCTCCAGGCTAGGAGAGCTTGGAGCCCTATCTTCAAAGTTCAGAAAGATAAACAATTTCAACCAAGAATAACCTACCCAGCCAAGCTAAGCTTCATCAGTGAGGGAGAATTGAAATCTTTCCCAGATATCCAATCCCTAAGAATCTACATTACCACAAGACCACCTCTACAAGAAACACTTAGGAAAGTATTGAACACAGAAGAAAAGGAAAAAAGAACAACAATGTTCTTCACAAGAGTACAGGCAAAAGATTTAAAACACACATGATTCAACTCTAAAACCAAAAGAAAGACAACACACAAACAGGAAGAACAACAATGCTGTAAGAACATTATGATAGGGATCAACTCTCACATTTCAAGAATTACTTTGAATGTGAACGGACTAAATGCACCACTGAAGACATAGAATGGCAAAATGGATAAAATATCACCAGGCAACAATCTATTGCTTTCAAGAGACTCACCTCACTAGAAAGGACACTCACAGACTCAAAGTAAAAGAATGGGAAACAAATTTTCAGGCGAATGGAACACAAAAGAAAGGAGGAGTTGCAATCTTAATCTCAAAAAAAAATCCTTTAAGCTATCAAAAATTAAAAAAGATACAGAAGGCCACTACATAATGATAAAAGTTTCAATCCATCAACAAGAAATATCCATCTTAAACATACATGCAGCCAACATAGGAGCACCAACTTTCATAAAGCAGCTCCTAGGTAAACTAAAAAAAGATATTGACTCCAATACCATCATAGCTGGGGACTTTAATACCCCACTTACCACCCTAGACAAATCATCACGACAAAAAACCAGCAACAAGATCCGAAACCTCAATATGACTAATGAATCAAATGGACTTAATTGATACCTACAGAACCCTCCATCCAAAGGCCATAGAATATACATTCTACTAATCACCGCATGGAACGTACTCTAAGATCAACCACATATTTGGCCATAAATCAAGCATAAACAAATTTAAAAGGACTGAAATTTTACCTTGCACCTTTTCAGATCACAGTGGAATAAAAATAATCATTAACACCAACAAGGTCCCCCCAAAACCCACAAAGACATGGACACTAAACAGCATGATGCTAAACAACTCCTGGGTCAATGATGAAATCAAAACAGAGATTAAAAGATATTTGGAAACAAATGAAACTGAAGAAACATCTTACCAAAATCTCTGGGACACCATGAAAACTGTAGTAAGAGGGGAATATATATCCCTATAAACGCACATGAAGAAAATGGATCACAAATTAACAGCCTAACAAGCCACCTAAAAAAGCTGGAAAAGCAAGACCACAAAAACCCTAATTACAGTGGAAGAATCCAGAATCCAAAATAAAAACCCAAATCCAGGACATGGAAGACAAAAAGATAATACAAAAAATCAATGAAATGAAAAGCTGGTTCTTTGAAAGGATAAACAAGATTGACAGTCCCCTAGCTAGACTGACCAAGAAAA
>NW_007233094.1:135521-137699 GCF_000164805.1 Carlito syrichta
AAGTCACATCTGATCCTGAAGAAATACAAAAGATCATTAGACACTACTATGTACACTTGTCTGGAAACAAACTTGAAAACCTCAAGGAAATGGAGGACTTTCTGACATCATACAACCTGCTTAGGTTGAAACAAGAAGAAATTGAGACCCTAAATAGACCAATAACAATCAAGGAAATTGACTACGTAATAAGAAAACTACCTACAAAAAAAAGCCCTGGACCAGATGGCTTTCCAGCAAATTTAACAAGACATTTAAGGAGGAGCTTATACCAATCTTAATGAAGGTATTCCTGGCAATTGAGAAAGATGGAATTCTCCCCAAATTATTTTAAGAAGCTAACATTACATTGATACCCAAGTCAGGTAAAAACCCAACAAAGAAAGAGAACTACAGGTCAATATCTTTGATGAACATAGATGCTAAAATTCTCAACAAGAACTAGCGAACCATATTCAACAACACATCTCAAAAATTATCCATCATGTCCAAGTAGGCTTCATCCCTGGGATGCAAGGCAGGTTCAACATTCGTAAAACTATAAATGTAATTAAATACATCAGCAGATGTCAAAACAGAAACCACATGATTATATCATTAGATGCAGAAAAAGCTTTTGATAAAATCCAGCACCCCTTCTTGATAAAAACTCTCAAACAACTAGGCATATGGGGAACATACCTCAAAATAGTAAAAGCCATCTACGAGAAACCCACAGCCAGCATACTCCTAAATGGACAAAAGCTAGAACCATTTCCCCTGAAAACTGGAACAAGACAAGGATGCCCACTCTCACCCCTCCTGTTCAATATAGTATTAGAAGTCCTGGCTAGAGCAATCAGAGAAGAGAAGGCAATTAGGGGTATTCAAATAGGAAAAGAAAAAGTCAAGCTATCTCTCTTGGCAGATGACATGATCATGTACCTTCAAAACCCAAGAGAATCTATCAAAAACCTCCTTACAGTGATAAAGGACTTTGGAAAAGTCTCAGGATATAAAATAAATGTGCAAAAGACAATTGCATTTCTTTACACCAATAATAAACAATCAGAAACCCAAATAAAAAGCACAATTCCATTCACAACAGCCACACAAAAAATGAAATACCTTGGCATCTTCCTAACCAAAAATGAGAAAGACCTTTACAATGAAAATTACAAAACACTGCTCAAAGAAATCAAAGATGACACAAACAAGTGGAAAAATATCCTATGCTCATGGATTGGAAGAATCAACATTGTGAAGATGTTCATCTTACCTAAGGCAATCTACAGATTTAATGCAATACCCATCAAATTACCAGCAACATTCTTCTAGTCCTAGAAAAAACAACACAGGAATTCATATGGAAAAAAACGACCAAGAATAGCCAGAACAATCCTCAGCAAAAAAAAAAAACAAAGCAGGTGGTATCACAATACCAGACTTCAAACTTTACTATAAAGCAGCAGTCATCAAAATACCTTAGTATTGGTATAGGAACAGGCATATAGATCAATGGAATAGAATTGAGATTCCAGAAGCAAAACCTCAATTTCTCAACCAACTCATCTTTGACAAAGCCTCCACCATCAACCACTGGGGAGAGGAGAACCTATTCAGTAAATGGTGCTGGGAAAACTGGTTGACCACATGCAGAAGATTGAAACAGGACCCCTATCTATCTCCATACACAAAAATTAACTCTAAATGGATCAGAGACCTAAATGTAAAACCTCAAACCATAAGAACCTTAGAAAATGAAGGACATACCCTCATGGAAATTGGAACTGGCATCCAATTCCTGAACAAAACCCGAAACCCACAGGTCATGAGATAAGATAGACAAGTGGGACTTCATTAAACTGACAAGCTTCTGCAAAGCCATCAAGAGAGCAGGAAGACAGCCTACACACTGGGGAAAAGTATTTGCCAACTCCAGGTCTGAAAAAGGCTTAGCATCTCAGATCTACAAGGAGATCAAACATGCTGAAAAGAAAAAAACAAGCAACCCCATTATAAAATGGGCAAAAGATATGAACAGGCACTTCTCAAAGGAAGACATCGGAGCAGCCAACAGACACATGAGAAAATGTTCAACCTCACTAATCATCAGGGAGATACAAATCAAAACCACACTGAGATGCCACCTAACTCCAGTCAGAATGGCAATTATCAATAACTCAAAAAGTAACAGTT
>NW_007233094.1:138042-228307 GCF_000164805.1 Carlito syrichta
AAAAAAGAACAAAATCAATGAATTTCACAGCAACCTGGATGGAAACTAGAGTCTATAATATTGAGTGATCTCTCACAGAAAACAAAGATCTGAGTATCATATGTTCTCACTCATATAGTGGACCTTGAACATCCAGTGTAATACTATAAGAAAATGACTGACAGTGTTGGGAAACTATGGGGGGGAGGGGATGGGAGATGGGATTAATGGTAGTAAATATCTGTCTGGGCATGGGGAGACCCCTCTTATCAACAAGCATGCCTGAACGAAGCATATTTGTATACCTAACCCTTAACTGTACCCCACAATATCATAATAAAAAATATTGATTAAAAAAATTAACCATTTATTAAATAAACTTAGACTCATGTGACCTGTAGCCTAAGGTGTGAAGGAAATCTTAAAAACATATTTTCACCAAACACTTTTTCTTCACAGATTCTTATGAGAAGAGGGAAAGGCCATAAAATTTAATGTTATTACATACATAGCTTCCTCTTATTAATACTTCTATTTTTATAACCACACATAAAGAATATAGATTTATATTATATTAGTCTCCAAGATATAATTTGTTTATGAGAGCTATGTGTTCTATATATAATGGATGATAGTAGCACATATGGGACTGGCAGCTCCCCATCCTCTACCTTAATTGACACTCAAAACTGCAAGAGACAGCAAAGCTTCCAATACACAATCTTGTTTCAAAATAGAGCACTCTAGAGTCTGAATCAGGGAAGAATAGAGGGTTGAGCAAACATCAGAAGTGAAAGCCTTTCCCACTGTCACTGAATAATGGAAATAAAGAGAAAGAAAGAGATCTGTCACAAATGAGGAAAAAAAACAACAGAAGACCACAGGTAATTTCAAGTGTAACAAAGAGATAATATATGAAAACTCAGATTTCAGAGCCCAAACAATAGAAGTCACCAAAGACTGGTCCCAGAATATGACAGAGAATAGGAAATGGATGGAATGAGTGAATAAGACTCAAGAAAGACAAGATGCAACAATGAAAGAACTAGTAAAAGTTATTTGGTCATAAAAAAATTTAATCCAGGAAATAAATAGCAAGATGACAAGCATGGAGAGTAGTATTAATCTAGCTGAAGAAAGAGTCTCAGAATTTGAAGACCAGAACATGGAATTAATCCAATCTGTAAAAAACATAGAAAGAACATTCAGAAAGAAAGAACAGAGTCTATAAGAGATGTGCAATTATATCAAGAGGTTGAACCTAAGACTGATTGGTATCCCAGAAGAAGAAAGGGAAATAGACAACACCTTAGAACAAGTATTCCAGGAGGTTATCCAAGAAAACTTTCCCCATCTCATCAGAGATGTGACCAACCAAACACAACAGATACAGAAAAACTCCACAAGACATCAAATGAGAAGACTGACTGCTACACTACATAGTAATTCACCTACACAAAGTAGGCACAAAAGAAAAATTCCTAAAGGCAGCAAGAGAGAAAGTTTAGACAACCTACTGGGGAAAACCAATCAGAAAAACAGCAGAACTATCCACAGAAACACTTCAAGAAAGAAGGTACTGGAGTTCAATATTCAAAGTCCTCAAAGATATACAATTTCAACCAAGAATTTCCTACCCTGCCAAGCTCAGCTTCATCAGCAATGAAGAATTGAAATCCTTCCCAGACATCCAATCCCTAAGAGATTATGCAGTTTACAGACCAGCTCTACAGAAGGTGCTTAAAAAGGTATTAAGCACAGAAGAAAGAGGGAAAAAAGAAGAAATTGACCACACACTTTCCCAGAGAACAGCAAAGCACAGAATCAACAGAGAATACATCACAACAGCAAACTTGAAAAGATACATACATCAACCCCAAAGCTAAAAGAAAACAAGCAAACATACAAAGACAAACTTTATAAGAACTTCATGACAGGGATAAACAATCAAATTTCAATAATCAGCCTGAATGTGAATAGACTATATGCACCATTGAAAAGACACAGAATGGCATACTGGATAACAACCCATGACTCAATTATTTGCTACATCCAGGAAGATTATCTCACCACAAGAATGCACACAGACTCAAAGTTAGAGGATGGAAAATGAGTTTCTAGACAAATGGATCACAAAAGAAGGCAGGAGTCATGATCTTAATATCAAACAAAACTACATTTTAGCTATCAAAAATTTTAAAAGATATGAAAGGACACTACATAATGATAAAAGTTTCAATCCATCAACAAGAAATAAATATACATCCTAAACACATATGCACCCCAAATAGGAACACCAGAATTTGTAAAGCAATTACTAAGTAAACTAAAAAAAGATATTGACTCTAATAGTATTATATCTGCAGACTTGAATACCTCAGTAACAGCCCTAGATAGATCATCAAGGCAAAATATCAACAAGGAGATCCACAACCTCAACTTGATGCTCAACAAAATGGACTTGATACTCACAGAATATTCCACCCAACAACTACAAAATATACATTCTACTCACCAACACATTGAATGTACTCCAAGATCAATCACATCCTTGACCATAAATCAAACATAAACATATTTCTTAAGGTTTAAATATTGCCATGCACCTTCTCAGACCACAGTGGAATTAAAATAATATCAACACCAACAAAATTTCCCCAAAGCTAACAAAGTCAAGGACACTAAATGACAAGATGCTGAACAAGTACTGGATCAACACAAAAATCAAAAAATAAATTAAAGATCCCTGGAAACAAATGGAAATGAAAAAACATCTTACCAAAACCTCTAGGATGCCATGAAAACAATTATAAGAGGGAAATTTGTATCTCTATGAAGAGCACACATCATGAAAATGGAAGATCACAAGTTAACAGCCTAACAAAGCACCTAAGGGAGCTGGAAAGACAAGACCACCAAAACCCTAACTTTAGCAGAAGAATCCAGATCCCCCAGGTAAGAGCCCAAATATGCAGACAAAAATATCATAGAAAACATCAACAACAAAAAAATCTGGTTCTTTGAAAGAATTAACAAGATTGATGGACCCCTAGCCAGAATGACCAAGGAAAAGAGATAAAATGCCCAAATAAACAGAATCAAAAATACAAAAGCTCAAATCATAACTGATCCTGAAGAAATACAGATTATCAGAGATTACTATACATACCTGTAAGGAAACAAACTTGATAACCTAAATAAAATGAAGGACTTTGTTACATCACACAACCTCTCAGGGTTGAATCAAGAAGACATTGAGACACTAAGTAGACCAATAAAAACCCAGGAAATCAATTCTGTCATAAGACAATTACCTACAAAAGAAAACCCCTGAACCTTTCCAGCAGAATTATACAAATTGTACAAGGAGACACTGATATCAATCCTATTGAAAATATTCCAGGCTATTGAGAAAGTTAGAATTCTTTCCAAACCATTTTTCAAAGCTAACATCACACTGATACTCAAACCGGGTAAAGATCCAACAAAACAAGAGAACCACAGGCCAATATTCCCTTGTGAACATAGATGCAAAAATCCTCAACAAGATTCTAGCAAATTGGATCCAATAACACAGCTCAAAAATTATCTACCATGGCTAAGTGGGGTTCATTCTCAGGATGCAGGACGGGTTCAACATCCTCAAGACCATAAGTGTAATTAAATACATCAACAGATGTAAAAATAAAAAACACATGATTATATCATTAGATGCAGAAAAAGCTTTTGATACAATCCAGCATCCCTTCCAGATAAAAACTCTCAAATATCCAGGTATAGAATGAACATATCTCAAAATAGTAAACTCTATCTACGATAAACCCACAGCTAGCATATTGCTAAACAGACAGAAACTGGAAACATTTCCCCTGAAAATCGGAACTAAACAAGGCTTTCCACTCTGACCCCTCTTATTCAACATTGTGTTGGAAGCCCTAACTAGAGCAATTAGAAGAGAAGGAAATCAGGGGTATCCATATAGGAACAGAGGAAATTAAATTATTCCTCTTTGCTGATGATATAATCCTATACCTCAAAAATCCAAGAGAATCTGTCAAAAACCTCCTTGCACTGATAAAGGACTTTGTCAGAGTTTCAGGGTACAAAATAAATGTGCATTAATTTTGCAAACTAGATGACAGTCACATTTTATACACTAATAACAAGCAGGCAGAGAACCAAATAAAAAGTACAATCCTCTTCACAATAGCCACCCCCACCTAAAAAAAAAATTAAATACCTTGGCATCATCCTAGTCAGAAAAGTGAAGGACCTTTACAGTGAGAACTACAAAACACTACTCAAAGAAACCCAAGAAGACTCAAACAAATGGAAAAATATACCATGCTCATGGATAGAAAGAATCAACATTAAGATGTCCATCCTACCAAAGGCAATCTACAGATTCAATGCAATACCCATTAAATTACCAACATCATTCTTCTCAGACCTGGAAATGACAATACAGAAATTCATATGGAAATATAAATGACCACAAATAGCCAAAGCAATCCTTATCAAAAGAAACAAAGTAGGTAGTATCATACTTCTAGACTTCAAACTTTACTATAAGGCTACAATAATCAAAACAACCTGGTATTGGTAGAAGAACAAGGCATAAGGACCAGTGGAACAGGATAGGAATTCCGGAAGCAAAACCTCAATTTCTCAACCAACTCATCTTTGGCAAAGCCTCCAACAACAAATTCTGGGGAGAGGAGAACATTATCAGTAAATGAGGCTGGGAAAATTGGCTGACCACATGCAGAAGATTAAAACAGGACCCATACCTATAACCATACAGAAAAATTAACTCAAAATGGATCAAAGATCTAAACATAAAATCTCAAACTATAAGAATTTTAGAAAATGCAAGAGATGCCCTTATGGAAATTGGAACTGGCAACCAATTCCTGATCAAAACCCCAAGTACTCATGCCATAAGAGATAAAATAGACAAGTGGGGCCTCACCAAACTGAAAAACTTCTGCAAAGCAAAAGAAAACATCAAGAAAGCAGGGAGACAGCCTGCAGAATGGGAAAAAAATATCTGCCAACTGTATGTCTGACAAAGGATCTACAAGGACCTCAAGTGTGCCGAAAGGAAAAAACAAACAGTCCCATTAAAAAGTGGGCAAAGATATGGATAGATATTTCTCAAAAGAAAATACATGGGCAGCCAACAGATACATGAAAAAGCGCTCAGCTTCACTAATCATTATAGAAAAGCAATTCAAAACCACATTGAGATACCACCTAACCCCAGTAAGAATGGCCATCATTAATAAAATAAACAATAACAGATGCTGGTGAGGTGCAGAGAAAATGAATACTTCTGCATTGCTGGTGGGAATGCAAACTAGTGCAACCTCTTTGGAAGACATTGTGGTGATTTCTGAAAGAACTAGAAATTGATATTCCGTATGACCCAGCAATCCACCTATTGATAATATACCTGGAGGAACTCAAATCATTCTACAAAAAAGATACCTGTACATGCATGTTTATTGCAGCATTATTCACAACAACAAAAACATTTTACCGACTGATCTGTCCATCGAAACTGGACTAGATAAAAAATGTGGTACATATGCACAATGGAATATTATGCATCCATAAAGAAGGACAAGCATATGAAATTTTAACAACTTGGATGGAGTTAGAGTCTATCATTCTAGTGATGTCCACAGAAGCAAAGAGCAGAGTAACATATGTTCTTACTCATAAACAGACCTTAAACAATTATCATAATACTATAAGAAGGGATTGGCAGTAGTGGGTAACTGCAAGGGGACTGAGGGTGGGATTGGCGGTTGAGGGAAACTGCCAGGAGGGCACACCTCATCAACAAGGGTACCTACATCATGAACATTTGTATACCTAACCCTGAATTGTACCCCACATCTTTAAAATAAAGAATGTAAAACAAAAAAGAAGTCTATGTCTGAAGATACCTATGTAGCCTATTGCAATGGTTGATTTTGTGTCAATTTGGCCGGGCCATTTAGGTGCCCAGATGTTTGGTCAAATATTATTATGAGCATTTCTATGAAAGGATTTTTACATTCCTATGAGAGATTAACATTTCAATTGGTAGACTTTGAGTAAAGCAGATTGTCCTCCTTAATGTGGGTGAACCTTATTCAATCATTTGTAGGCCTGAAGAGAACAAAAACACTAGTCTTCCCAAAGCCTTAGAAAATCCCATAGCTGACTGCCTTTAGACTGGAAATATACCACTCCTGGGTCTCTAGCCTGCAGGCTCATCTTGCAGATATGGTTTGCCAGATTCCATGATGACATTAGTCAATTTCTTATAATAAATCTCTTTGATAAGATCCTATTGGTTCTGCTTGTCTGGAGAATCATGACTACATACTCAATTATATACTGTGGAAAGCTAATTTTTACTGTCACTTTATAATAACTGATTAATGTTGTCAGCTATGAATTTTAGTTAGTAAAAGCTCTCTTCTAACAAGTGTGACTAATGCACAAGTTTTGGATTTGAAATAGTTTTGTGGAAAGTAAAAAGTCAATATAAACTATAACAATATAAACTGTCTAATATATTTGAATACACTATAATTATACAGAGACAATGAATTAAAAGCCGAGGTAATTGAGTTGGTTTTGAGGTAGCAACATAGGGAGTAGGTGAAAAGTATGCATGACATGAACTTTAACAGGCTCTTTGGACCACATCAGTGGGAGAATGATTATGTCACTAATAGAGAGGGAGAACGGTTTAATGCCAAGTATGTGTTTACAGTGATGATGAGAAATTTGAGGACATTATTTAGGAGACCTTTAAAGAATTAATATTGGAGGATTTTTTGAAAAAAGAATTGGGAGAAAGGGGAGAAAGTCAGAAGAAAATACCAACAATTAAGCGGGCATTGAAACCACCAGATTGTATGAAATTTGCACAGAAGAAATGCAGGGAAGAACAAAGCTGAAGACGAATGCTTAAGAATCATTCCAATCTGGTGGTAAGAGAAGAAATAGAAACCAGTAAAAGTAACAAAACATGCATTTAGAAATTAAGAAAAGAATTAGGAATATTTTATTGTACAGGATTCGAATTTAGAAACTAATTTTCACTCTTTCAGAATTTATCTAAAATAAACATAAACAAATCCATTTTCTGACTCTTCTTCCTTTAACTCCTTCATTATCCATTGTTCAAAATAATATGAACAAATTCCAGTATAAATAACATCGAAGTTTCCTATGAAATAGAATTTTCTTGGGAGACAGGCCAGAAATAAATTCCTTGAGTAGAGGTTTCACCATATATATGGTACTTATAAAGATTATTTGCAATTGGATTGGCAATGCAAATTGCCTACTGTAATAACAGCTTAATTTTATAGAATTATTACCTGGAAAATTAATTTTCATTGAAAACAATTTATCTGAATTGTGGAAGTAGGAAGATTCTCCCTTAAGAGTTTATATTTGCTCTCTCTACTTATTAGTAATTATTTCCACAGTTTCTTTTGGCCAGGGACTTTCTGTGCTCTATATTTTCCTCATGCATACAGAATTATTTCTATAAATAGGAAATACAGCATTCCTTTGCATTTAATCTTCAGTTATAAATATAACTAAGTTACTGTAAGACACATATATCTGTATCTCATTTGGAAAAAAAAATGATATATGCCAGAAAGTTTATTGGAAATAAAGAGGAAGTGTTTTCAATTCACATGAAAAGAATAAAATTCAGAATGATGTCACTTCCTGACAGCTTTTCCCATTTACAATCTTCCTTCAAGGAACAAAAGCTATACATCCTTTTAAAGCACATTTTTCCTCTATTATTTGGCAAGCAAGAGGAGTGGTGAAATCCCAAATCCAAAATTTTCTCTAAACTGAAGACCTTGTCCTAGATTGAGTATTTAATATGTGTAATGTTCACCTAAAAGCCCCTCTGAAATTGAGGTCTTGACAGACTCCTTGCTGTCTTCCAGATGGATATATACTGTTAAAACTTTCATGTAGCAAGAATACATTTAAAATTACATATCTGATTCATTGCCACAGTTTACAGCTAACACCTAAGAGTTGCCATTGACAACTGAGATAGTCCTTCATAAGATTTTTAAGTTTTGTGGATGTTCCCTATATGATATATCTATTTTGTAAGAATTCCACAAGATTGTATATTTAATATACTATATATTGTCATTTATCTTAATATTCATTATCATTCTTTATGTGAATGGAAAGGTGATGATGATCTCTTTGTCAAACTCTGGTTTATCTTTATTTTGTTCTCATCTTTTCTCACAATATCACTTCACACTTCCAGGTATAAAAAGATTTAACCTTATAAAAGTGCAGCACTTTTAACCGGGCTCGGTGGCTCAGTCTGTAATCCCGTGCCTTTGGGAGGCTGAGGTGAGTGGATTGCCTGAGCCCGCGGGTTCGAGACCCGCCTGGGCAGCAATACCTCATCTCTACAATAAATCAAAAATCAGTCGGGCATGGTAGCGCATGCCTGTAATTCCGGCTACTTGGAAAGCTGAGGCGGAAGGATCGCCGGAGCCCAGTAGGTCGAGGCTGCGATGGCCGGGAGCGGCCACTGCACTCCAGTCTGGGTGACAGAGTGAGACTCCAACTCAAAAAAAAAAAAAATGTAGCACTTTTGATTAAACAGAATATATCACAACTGTTTCATAAATAGCTCAACATTATCTATATGTTTAAGTAAAAGTATCCGTGATTTTTTCTTCATATAAATTAAATGGTATTATAAATATCTGGTAACAAGTAAAAGTAAAAATAATTTTGCTTATAACTTTTATAAGCTATATTTTTGATTCGGCTTGTATATGTTAGATATATCCAGAAAGAACTGAAGGCATCTTTCAATTTATAAACACATGTAAAACAAGTGTCTAAAAGATTGAATTTTAAGGTAATTTAATTAACAATATAAAACTAAAAAAAAGAATGACAGTTGGGCTGGTAAAATATTTGTTACTGCATCTCAAATGATATTAAAATGCCAAGACATACATTTTTCAGAAAATATGTTAGTAATGAAATAGTAAGTTAATATATTTGCAGTTTTTCTATCTTATTGAAAATAAAGCAATATAGAAAATAATGCAGTATAGTATTGAATAAAAATAATCCACAAAAGATTTCAGGGAAGAATCACAATCAAGCTGGCTTATGAAAATAAGTAAACAGAAAATGAAGACATATTTCATTTATACCTCTTTTACTGTGAGATGGTCACAGCAAAGATGATGTACATTGATTTCCAAAAAACACTAAAGAAATCAGATTCAAAATGTACATATGTAATGCTCTCTCTAAAAGCATATTGTATTGAGACACAGGCCTTGTTTTCTAATATGAAGCTACTGCATTGGCATAACTTAAGCTTAATATGGGCACATTCGACTGGGATTGGAAAGAAACAAAAACTAGAATTTGAAAGCACATTAATTGTGTTGCATGCATTGTCTAGAATTGGAAACCACTTGCTTCATTTCACTGGCATAGTATATCACATTTAAAGTATGACCATTTGATTTAAATAACATTTTTAACTTTTCTAAAATATCAGATTGCCATTATCATTCACAACAAAATGACAATTTTAGTGTTCATTTATTTATGGATCATTACTACAGCTCTGTCTGAAAGAATAATTTTCTACTTCTTACTAAATAGTTCCCCTGTATACGTGATTCTTTAATAGACTCTTTAGATATTTATAAACTTTGCTAAACTTGCTAAACTTTGAAAAGCTATATTATACAGCATCCATCAAATTTTACTAAATGTTCAAAACAGAACTCATTAAGTCCCTTCTGAAAGCATTGCATGGTATTGAGAGCCCTGACTCTGAAGTCACACAACTTGGATTCAAATCATTTAATAGTATGGTGACTTGGAACACATTGTTCAAATCCTCTGCTTTTAGTTTTTCACCACAAAAAAAGCTTTAGCAGCAGCAAGTTCATAGAAATGAAAGGAGTTAATTTACATAAAGCCCTTAGAAAAATACTTAGTACATAACATATAGGAAACTCTCAATATGCATTGGTTGGGATTATTATCACCAACACTCTTTTCCTTCATTGTGCCATAATCTCTAGGGAGCTACTACTCGATGTTTATGACATCTTTCTGTCACTTTTATATTCTAATCACTTTTTACTGCCAATCTCTGTCATATCCATTGTGTCGCTGTTCCCAATGTTACTGTCCAGGCTTGACTTTTCTGACCTAGTAAAATTACCATCTGACTTTTCACTATGCCTCAAGTTTGTCTTCCACTGGTTAAAATATATACCTCTTTCTAAAATAGCTTTGGAAATGCGATCTTCCTCCTCAAAAGCCTCTAGTTTCTGAATTAAGATCATACTGTAGGTTGATATTTAGGACATTCTACTATCTGGAACAAAACTCTCAATGTTACCATGTCTATAGCCCATTGATAAACTGAATTTTTATTATTTTCTGTTTTTAAACACAGCTTGAATATGTGTGCCCCTTAGGATTAGGAAATACAATGACTTTCTCTCCAAAAACTCTCCTCTAGATCAAATGACACAACACTTTCAAGATCCTCTTGATTCCCTCAGTTACCTACTGGGGGTGTAAAAATATATATACATTTTTTAGAGATCTTAAGAGATGTTCTTCATAATCAGAAGTGTTTGGACAATGATGGTAACTACTTTGAGCACCTCTTGTAATTGCAGAAGTCAAATGTGACTTGTATTCGTATTATTGAGCATTACAATTTTGATATTTCTATGAACTGTCTTTATCTGAGTGTTCCTTTTAGGATGTATCTTATGCTTATTTTAGGTTGAAGATACTTGCACACCCTCTTCTTATCAATATGTTAAAATCATTTTGATATGTGTACTATCTTCATAAATGCATATTGCTTTAACTAATGAATAAATAGAAATGCATTTTATAACTTATAAACTAATCTCACAATGAAATATTTGTTGGATTTTTTTTCTGTACTACCTGATCACCAGTTGAGAACAGTAGCAACAGCAATGGATGCTTGTATACATACTAACTACATTAAATGATAGTTTAAAATTAGGGTGTAATTGATATAATATGCATATAAATTAAAGCTTGAGAATTTAAAGAAAGTTTTATTTCATGTTATGTAATTTAGACACCAGTTATTGTCACTATTTATCTAATTTATCTGAAGAAAAGGTGCAGGAGGCATAGGAATATCTCCTTCCTGCTACAGGAGAAGCAATCAAGAAACAAATTTTGTTCTTATGAAAGGCTTAATGAGGAATAAGACAGAGGATAGAAAGCCCTAATCTGACTTTCAAACAAAAGCTTCCTCTACAAATAATGAAGTAATTTCCTCTCCTTTCTTGGCAATGCCATCTCAAACTCTAAGAATTTCCTATTCACTCCTTGACCTTTTAAATGAGGTCATCACCAAAGGAACTATCTTATTTCAAGAGTAACTGCAGACTTCAGAGATCTTAAAGAATTTCAGAATATAGACCTTGTTGGATCCTGCTCTTTTGAAGGAGAAGAGTAAGCAAGAGTTATTTGCCAAATAAATCACTTTCTAATAAGTTTCAGAGTACTTGAGTGTTTCATGCACGTATAGCTGTGTTGTATAGAACTGGACACTACAATTGTAATATTTCAATGTACTTCCTAATTGCTTATATCCTGAAAAAATATTTTAGTATTGAGGATTGTCACTTGATAAGGCTATATCTCTTTTAGAAACAAGATTATAAAAGTAAAATAAATGTTGAGCTGAAAAAACATAAACTTCTGTCATATAAAACATGTCAATTTGAGTCACTACATGGCTTCACCTAATTCAAATGAGACATTGTTTTTATACAAATTACATATGTTTGTATAATGTATTTTTTGAAAGTTTTAAAAATATATACATCATGTGATAATATATAGTAACCATAAGAGTAGCAATAGTGCTAACATTTCTATTGTCATTTTACCTTTTGAATAATTTATATCTAATTTATGATGTCCAAGGCTTAACTGAAACAAGAACTTAGTGAATTATATTTGCCACATAAAACACAGCAAATAAGATAAATATAGAAATAAATGATGAAATATAAGGTATTCCATTTATGAAAATAACAAATGCAAAGGTTTTAAATTAAGAAAATGAGTTGAAAATGGTAGTTGTTGGGAGCCGGCCACGGAGACCCACTGAGCATTAGGAATCAGGGAGGGCCGTGGACCCTGAGACCACTAGGACGTGTTTGGGAGCCGTAGACCCCATTTTCCTCCCCCTTTTGCCACGCAGCACAAAACAACCTAAAGGAACTCTGCTGGCCTAAGCTGAAAGCTCTGTGACTATGACAGGCATGGCTCACTCTAGAAACCCATTGTTCCTGTTTCCCATAAACTGCAGTTTCGGCTTAGGTATTAGATATAATTCAGACTCAGGTCACATTTGGGAGCCTTTTACACGATACAAGCCTCTTTATAAGATTTTAAAGTATATTTGTAGAATTTGTATATACTTATGGAGAGCTGTTTTCAGCTTTTCAATGGTGTAAATGATGGCCCAGCACAAAGCTTGGGCTGGGCCACATTCCTGAGAGCCCAGCGCGTACTTTGGACTGGGCTGTATTCTTTTAGGCCGGCTTTGGCTACAGTTAATGTAAGGTCTTTTTTCTACCTATTATAGAAATTGAATTTATTTTATTCATAGAAGGTATTGTAGAATAGGTCATACTACGTCAAGGAATCATGTTAGTTCAAGCATAATCAATCATGATATTTTTAGGTTTAATAAGAATATAGTTAACTTTAGAAATTTCATTGTCTCCATTTTCTTCTATCGTGGTTTTGGCCTTAGTACATTTACAGTTTATATTTGGAAGCTTTACTGCTGCTAATCAGTTTTATATATTAGAATTAGGAATTGAAAACTTTCATAGAAATTAGGATTGATATATAGGACTTTAGAATAGCCATTTTGTTAAGAGATTGTAGTCTATTCCAAAAAGTGGCCCACCGTGAACCTTGGACTGGGCCACATCCTATAGAGCCCAGCGTGATCTTTGGATTGGGCCACATTCTTTCGGAATTGGTTTTAGCTATAACTAAGAGCTTCCGTAGCATTGTGTAAGTAGTATTAGCATAGAATAGAAAGGTAATAAAGTTTAAGTTAGTCATCATGGGTATTGAGTGAGCTTTAGAAGTTATTGATTATCAGAACATCATTAGGCTAGTAGGGACTATTGCACTGCTTTTGAAGAGCATTAACTAGCAAAAGGAACAATAAGACAATCTTGGGGTTTGTCCCTCCTCACACCTAAGCATCTGGTGGGTGAGGGATGCCCCTCCTGCACCTGGCTTTGTGTTCACGTGAAAGACTTGTGAGACTGCCTGTGTAAAATTTGGGAATAAATACCTGCTGTAACTTTCAATAAATGGCTTCTGCTCATTTCACTGAACAGTTGTCCACTTTCTTTCTTTCTCTTTCTTCCTTTTTATATCTATCCTTCCATCTTTCTTTCTTTTAATATCTATCCCTACAGATTCGCCGACGCCACCACATCTTCCAAGGGACTCCCCAAAACTTGCAGGGGCTGGCCCCCCGCAGGTAGTTATTTTTATTTTTAAATTTTTAAAATTTTTTTATTTTAAAGATGTGGTATACAATTCTGGGTTAGGTATATAAGTCTTCATTATGCAGATACCCTTGTTGATGAAGTGTGCTTTCCCCTACCCTGGAAGATTCCAACTACTACCAATTCCAACCCCTTCCTCCCCTGACAGTGTCCCACTACTGCCAATCCTTTTATTTTAATATTACAATAATTGTTCAAGGTCTACTTATGACTGATAACATATGGTACTCAGTTTTTTGTTTCTATGGTAGGTCACTCAGTATTATAGACTCTAAGTCCATCCAAGTTGCTGTAAAGTTCATAATTTTGTCCTTCTTTATGGCTACATAATATTCTATCATGTATATGTACCACATTTTAAAAAATTATAATTATTTTAAAGTTACATCTGCTTTCTTTGTCTTGATATTAAATCAGAGCTACTCTAAACATGATTGTTATATGATTGGCTAATATTTTAAAATGACAAATACTGAATGGCCTAATAAATATTTCTGGAGCCATCTTAGTTTAAGGTTTTTCAGAAGTAGAATCTGAACCCAAGAGTTTGAACATGTGATTAACTAAGGACGTTCTGAAGGAAAAAACAAACAAACAAAAAAACACTTAGAAAGTGTAGGAAGCACAACAGGAAGAAGAAGTCCAGCAAAACTATGATGTCAAGTGAAATATCAGCTTCAGCTTGACTCAGTGGGGCACTCTGGAGAGTAAATTGAACCTCGCAGAGTGTCCCATAGAGGGAAGGGACTGAATTGTTGTATCACACTCATCATTCATGAGCTATGGGCCAACCCTGTGGACACCGCTGTCCATAGATAACTCTGCTCTAAGATGAGCAATACTTTAAACTCGCCACAGCCAGTTTTTAGCAGCAAAGTGCATAGACTCTAAGGAAGGGGCACTCCATTCCCAGAAAGGTTTTTTGGATAAAACACCAACATTGTCTACCCTCAGAGCCACGTTGAATTATAATCTACAGTACTAAGAATTTAATAATATTGTCGCAGATACCACCAGCCACTTGCCCCAAAACCATTAACCCCTGGTACCACCACTACTAGCACCACCACTATTATCTCTATTACGTTTTGCTAACAATGCCTGACATCATTACCCTTGCACTATACACTTTCAAGAAAATGTAGTGGGATAATGATTGGTTTTAGTCAACCATATAAATGGCTTTTTCCTTGACAAAGATTGTTTTAAACATTGGCAAAACACCTAATCTTAACTGCTGATATTTAATAGAAAAGATATTCAGATGTTCTGACCTAATGAAAATACAGCTGCACAGAAAGAAATATCCTTCTTCACTGTCTGCATGCAATGTCAAGAAATACTTTTGCTGCTATTGTGAGCGGCAACAATAAATACAATTTGAGGATGACAAAAAAAAAAAAAAAAAGGAAAGCCACAGAGGTTTGTATGGAATTGCTGAATCACTTTAACTTCCCCAGATCCAGACTTCAAATCAGGTAAGAAAATAAAAGTAAGCACATTTTAATTAATCCATTAGCTATCAAGCTGTTAGCCTTCATGGAGGACCTATAATGTGCCAGTTACATTTCTAAGTACTTTACATATATTAATTCATGTAGCAATGTCGGTACTATTGGAAGAGAACATACCACACAGCTACCAACAAATATCATGATTGTCAGTTATAAATGGTGTTCTTCAATCTTGCTGAAAAGATTGTATTCATGTAGTGATGCTCACCCAATTTTCTATACATTACCACCACTTCTACCAGCAAAACTATAGTGAAGAAAAGAGGACTTTGTTCATGTCTTTTAATCTAAGAAATATAAAGTTATCTTAGTAGAATCACCAAATAATATTTCTTCATGATTTGCTTAGTAATAGTCCTTTTCTCAAAAAAATGTTTTACTCATAAGAATTCAAAATTAATACTTGCAAACATTTATTGATGATCTATATATTTCCAGGAAATATTAACTGAACACTACCCAGGAGATTTTTCAAACCATATCAAACACAATAGATAATGTTTGCAAAATAAAAGTCCCAACTGGAAAATGTATTGTATTTGTATATGTAAGATGTATGTATAAAATTTATAATTTAATAATTTCTATATACTTTTTTACTGCATGCCCTTTATTACATAGGATATGTTAAATCATTGGCTATACTATTTCATTTAAGAATCTCCAAAATATTTGGTGGTTATAGTTAAAACTTGGTTTAGTTCAATTCAGTACATGGAAATCTTTGACAAGTCATTGTTGCAAGATTCCATGAATAAATTATTCAATATTATGTCTTTGCCTTCTATTATACTTCCCTATTTATTTTTATTAGTATCCCAGAGTTATTAAGAGCACATAAAGTTGAAATATGAGAAGTCTTGGGAGAAAATGTGTAACCACCTAATCACCTCTCTGTGTACTACCTGACACTAGTAATTAAGAACAATCAGAGTGTTCATACTTTAATCAAAGACGGATGAAAAATAGGAAAATAAGGTTAACTTTATGAAAACCAAGGGTGTTTTATTTTAATCATCTTTAGCCATATGACCTTAAAAATGAATTAATCTCTCTGAGATTTGAAGTAAATATCTGTACATTTTGATTGATAATTAAAAATATTTATCTCGACTTTATAAAGCTTAATGGAGGAATACAAAGGAATATGGCTGCCTCAAAGTATGGCTTGCCCATGGTAGGCACACTTAGTAAATGTTAGTTACTACAAATTTTTGACTTTTGCTCCTTTGTGATTCAAAATCACATTAACAGAAAATATCAAATTCTCTAAAGGAGACTATTACTGCTTAAAAATAGGAACTTTAGAATTACACGGGAGCTAAAATTTTGATTTATTTCAAGATGTAAAAAGTTAACTTGGAGCATTTTCTCCCACAAGCATATTTACATTTTAAAATGTAAAATTTTAATGTCAACGTTAATACAAATCTTATTCAAGATATTTTTTTAAAATTCAGTAGGAATTTTCAAAGAAAACAATGTTCCCAAGGTAGTAAAGAACAGTTTTCCTGCTGAGTACTGCATCCACGAGAGCGTGAAAGGGGATGAAGAGAGCTGAGTATACTGGTGTAACTGACACTTAAGAGTGTGAATGGGATGTGGGGAAAGATGAGCAGAGTCACTTTAAACACAAAAGCCAAATCTTGAACAATTTTGTATGAAATAATAATAATAACAGATAATAATGACTGATCTATATAAACTTCAAATGCCAAAAACAAAGTGTTGTTTTCTAGAAAATCATTTTCAGTCTAGGATTTGGGAGTGGAGGTCTGGGAATAGGAAATGCATCATATTCATTTGAAAATGTGCGGTGGCTCATGTTTGTAATGTCAATGCTTTGGGAGGCCAAAGTGAGAGGACTGCTTGAGGCCAGGGGTGTGAGATTAGACAGGGCAACATAGTAAGATCCAGTCTCTACCAATAAATAAATAAATAAATAATTTAGAAAAAAATACATTGAGGAACAGAATGAGAAATTAACTGGAAAATTTCAGATGAGACTTTAGAGATTTGTAATTCCCACAACAATTGCAGAAGGTAAGTAAATCGTCATTCTTATTTGACAAATGAGGAAACCAAGTCTTCGAAGGTCAAAATAATTTTGTCAGGAAATTGTGTAACAATCAAGTCACAGTCTGGGATTTTGCCAACTTAAGGTTTGCTTCTTCCCACTTGCTGTACTATGTTTTGAAAATAAATGTTTAAACAAGTGACAGTCATTTGAGCATTTAAAATAGTAAGGGTCATAATCACATACTCACATGCACACACACAAAATACGGGGGGGGGGGGGAGAGAGAGAGAAGAGAAGGCATTTCCTCACTTGAAATTGTCCTGGAAAGAAAAGATAAGGATCTGATTGAATATAGAGTTATTTCCCTTTAATATCAGAGGTTATATTAACCTTGGAAGCATTACTTTCTGTAATAATGAAATATTGTCATTATTAAGGGTTTATAAGGTATATATGAATACATCACATGATTATTTTCAAAGATAACTCATGCCAGTGAAAAGATGTGGAAAGACAAATAGGCGAAGATTTTAAAGTTTATATTTTTAAATGTATGAAGCAACCAATTTATTTTGATATAATCAGTGGTGAAAGTAATGCCATCAAGCATTAGTGGAGGCTTTTAACTAGAATCATGTGCTATGTAAAGCTGTTGGACAGAGTTTAAAGGATCAGAATGTTGGAGGATATAAAAAAATGGCAAATGCCCAGTTGCTTTTGTAAGGGATTTTAAATTAAAGCAGCAAACCTTTTAAAGCATCACACAATGGGTAGGATGAAAATGAAAGCTAATTAACCTGAATTCTTTTTTAGTTGTACAGCTTTGCAATAATCTTCCACGGAGTTCATGACCAGAGGATTACTAGACTTTGAGAGGAATTTGGAGTAGGGGTCAAAGTGGGACCCAACACACCCATCTGAAACAACTGGCTGCCCTGGTATTTCTGAGCCAGATGTTCACCTCTGGTTTAGAGTTGGAACTAGGTATAAAATCAGGTACTGCATATATCAATATATGTTAAAATATATGTATGTGTGTCTATATGTGTGTCTGTGTGTGTGTATGTGTGTGTGTATTATAAGAAGGGGAAATAATGTATCGTAATCATATTAGAGGAGAGTTTGACAGCATGTTTCAAAAGCCTTATAAATTTACACTGTTTAACCCAAGATTTCTATTCTTACCAATTTATACTAAAAACATTATTAACAAGAAAAGTAAATATTTAATAATATACTTTTTAGTTGTAATAATAAAATATTCCAGTCATTTTAATTTTCAATAGTAGAGATATGGTGAAACAGGTCATGGAATATTTATAAAATGGAATGTGTGCAGCTTTGAAAAGTCATGCAATGGAAGAATATTTAGTGAAATAGACGTAGAATAACAAAAAGTAATTATAACTAATCACATGTACTAATTGAAAACATATAAACATAATAAAGCAATGTACATACAAATTATATATATATGTATGAAGAGACTGATAAGAAACATATCAAAGTGTTTAGGCTTTACCATCTAAACGGTGAAGGTATATTTGCTTTTTTTGTTTACTTTATACTATTAGAATTTTCCTCATTTTTTATAAAATACATTTCTTTTTCTATTTTACTAAAAATATTGCTTTGGGATATCAATAATTGGAGAAAACAGTTACATTATCAATGAGTAAAAAAAAAAAAAAGGAGTAGAAAGGAAAGAAATGCATTATAATGAAGCCTAAAACTAAGTCCTTATTATTTATCGAGGGATATCAGCAGGCTCACTACATTTCCTTAGGCAGAAAATGTATCAGTCTGAGTCTCTTATTCTTTGTGCTTTTATTAAAATATTCTCTTTGATGCCCTTTTTAAAAATATCAATTTTTAAAAATAAAGTTGTGTACATTTTTGTAGGTTGGCACTTCATATTTCTAACTCTAATGCCAAAGTGGACACAGACTGGGACCTGCTTAAGCAGATAATTTGAGTTTCACATGGTGAATCCAATTTTTCATTCCTATTAAATAATATTTTGGAATGATCCTCATCAGCAATGTATAACTGCATTTTTTACCGCATGCTCTTTACACAAAAAATATTTTAATTAATAACATAAATACTTATTAAAATAATTTCAAAAATTCAAATGTTTTTAACTAATAAATATTCTATCAGTGAGAAATAAATCTTGTTATTATTTTGTGGAAGAAAAGTGAAATAGAAAAAGAAATCCAGAATGGTGATAACTTTGGCTTTAAGAGGGCATGAGGGCTCAAGCCTATAATCCCAGCACTTTGGGAGGCTGAGGTGAAAGGATTGCCTGAGCCCCTGGGTTCAAGACCAGCCTGGGCAACATGCATGAGACTGTGTCTCTACAATAAATCAGAAAATTAGCTAGTCATGGTAGCACGTGCCTGTAGTTCTGGCTACTTGAAAGACTGAGGTGGAAGGATCGTGGAGCCCAGTAGGTTGAGGCTGTGGTGGCCAGGAACACGCCACTGCATTCCAGCCTGGGAGACAGAGTGAGATTCCAAATAAAAAAAAGAGAGAAAGAGAGAGAAAGAGTGCATGAGAATGTGTGTGAAGGAAAGGGGGAGAATAGAGAGTGAAAAGAGAGAGGGAAGGAGGTATGGAGGGAGGGAGGGAGAGAGAGACAAAAAAGGAAGAAGGGAAAGAGAAGGAACAGAGAAAAGAGAGAGGAAAGAGATGCCTTTTTTGTGGTGGATTATTTAATAAACTACCTCTCTTAGAAATGCATAACAGGTTCAGTTGAATAGACAGACAATAAGAAGCACCCAATGGAGCACAATATTCAATGTACTCTAACCTCACTTCTCTATCTGATGGCTCCATGAGTACTCAGAAAGAGAAGACCCCAAAAAAGGAAATCTCCCCTTACTTCCTTCAGTGATTTATGAGTGAAGGCAGAGGTGACAGGATAGGGGAGTGGGAGGTGCTGAAGTCAAATCTGGTCTTTGTTTTGCTGTATGCCACGTCTTTCCAAGCATTTATGTGAGAGCTAGGGACTCTTTAAAGGAGTAGGGACTTCTTTTGAATCTGATATTGCCCTTCTCTTTCCTTCTTTAAAAATTTCTGATTGTGGTAAATTGCTACATTCACCTTAACCTTGCATTTGATATCACAGAAAATATGACGACTGGTAATGCAAGCATATATCAAATATAGACTGTTTACTCATGTTTACTCATGTAGTTATGGCACAGTGATGCTAAAATGAGAATTGATTTATAAGTCAATAATTATTGATTAAATAATTAATTTTGATTTAATTGCTATTGTATGTGTATGTATACATATATATGTATATGTTTGCATACATAGATACACATACATAAATTCACATATGTGTGTATGTGTATATTCTTTATAGGTGCACATAAATACGTACCAAAAACTTATGATACTTACATCATGGATATGTATATAAAATAAAAATCAAGCTGATATTTCAATTTGGATATAAAAGGTAAATATTTGATTGTTAGTGAACTTTGATATTTGAGCCCATTTAAACTAAAATATTACAAGGGATTGACATAAGATCATATACTAGTTAAAAAACCAAGGCTACCATTTTGCCATAGTGTCTTAATTATTTGAACTTGACTCAAAATTAATGTTTTAAGAGTAAGTTATGTACATATACACACAAAATGCACAAGTTGAAAATTGAACAACTTTATGCTTTAGAGAAAACAAATAAGCATACTAAACTTTTTTTTTACTTTATTCATACTTAAATATTTTAAACTCTTTATTCATCTGTTTACTTGGAAATAGTATATTGCTTCAGTAATTCTTAGACAAATTTTAACTGCAATTTACTACTATTTTCATTGTATTATTTCTTTAAAATTAACATAAAAATAATCTTTTTGATAAAGCATTGTATAATTATAATGATTGAAGAGAAACATTTACATTACTCAGAGTATTAATAAATAAAATGCAAAGTTTTATGAGAGTTGATATAAAATAAGAGGCAGAATGTTATAGTTTTATTATATCTTTTACCTTCTGCTTACTTAATCTATAGCATCACCATAAATATTATCACTTTCCTGGATGTTACTACCAGCCATATTTCACATAAGCAAGAAAGTATCATAAAGTAAATTAGACAAATTTATGTTTTTACCAGACAAGGTCCGAATGTTGAATTGACAGGATAGCATGAGTCTTCAGGAAGCAAAAGTAAAATAGCATTATTCATAAATTTTTATTCCTATAGAAACATAATAGGATTCTATCAATTCACCTTTATAACTTATTAAAAGAACTTATTGATTTAAAATGTTTTTACTGATGCATGCTGCCTTAAAAGACTATCCAGATACTATTCAGACTCATTGTATTTCAAATTACTACTTCAAGAGTTCCTATATATACCAGGTTACTTAGGTCAGTGGTCTTAAACTGGCATATTGGCCTGTCTATTCCAGTCTCTAAAGGACTCATTGAGATGGACATTAAAGGGATCATTCTTCGGATCCCCAGCTTTCACATAACTTTTTTCCAGAGGTAACTGTTCTGTAAGTGCATGCTCTTCTTTCTCACATGCCCTTGCACAATGACCTTTCGCCCATTTGCAAGAGGCAGGCATTCCTTTCACACATGCTGTTTCTGTGCTCCTGGAATATACAAACTCTCGATTGACCAACCAAAGGGACAATATACAAGACTGGTGGAGATGCTGAGAATTTAATGACTCAAATGATCAAGATTTTTTTTTTCATTTGGCTCAAGCAATTTCCAATCTTTGTGAAAAATTTGAAGGTTTAAAATGATTATGGATAACTTTGTGAATGAATTTTGGCAAGAAACTCTTAAGAAGACCAAATAATTTATGACCTTAATATGCTGCTTCTGTTTCCTTTTGTTTATGTGGACAACTATAAAAATTAAAACATATAAAGAGAATTGATGCTGAACTTGGTTCCCATTCTAGCAATAAGTAATATATATTTGTAGATAAAAAAAATGTCAAAAATGCATTTCTATTACTTTTATTAAAATATATGTTTTCAAATTCATACCCTTTTATTAAATTTATATATAATATATTTAAATTTTTAAAAAGTCTTATATTCAGGTTGTTTGAATTAACTACATGATACTAAATATTCTAATGATAAGAAAATCCAGAAGAAATTTGCCTTAGAAAATAAAAGTTAACACTTATTTATTTCTACAATATTATATTCATATTTTTATATGCAGAAAATCATAACAAGTTCAATACATAATCCAATGCTGTAGAATAAATTATTTGTGGAAGTGAAATAGAATTATATGCCCAAATAGTAAAAGAAATGGAACAATGAAAGATTGTCAACTGCTAAGGAAGAATATGCTCACTAATTTTTAGGTGAATGATGCTAGGAATCCAATTGCCATTGTATTTTTTATTTCATAAACATTGTTAAAATTGCTAGAACAATTTTATTTCAAAATATCTCCATTATAACATGCCAAAGATTGTACACCATTTACAACTATTGCAACAACAAAAAATTAATTGTCAAGCTAAAACTTTTAAGAGTTCCTAGTATTTGAAAATTCTTTAAAAGGATATTGAGGGAAAAAAAAAAAACACTGTCTTGGAACACATGTATTATTATAACTATCTGCCTCTCATTTGGTGAGTCCATTGGAAAAGGCTTTCAAGTATTCTTATTTATGGACCCATGTTTTAACTGAGAGGTAGTACTATAGTTCTCATTTAATGTCTGAGTATTGAATAAATATAGTGTCACATTTAAGAGTGAAGATGATAGGATTTGTCCTCAGAAGATCCAGATATCTCAACATCCAAGACAAACTATAGGCAGATTTTTAAAAATTTTTCCAATACTTTGGTATTCATTTGTAAAATTAGATGCAACACTAGTGCCTACCTCAGAGTAGCTGGACGTCAGCAAGAATAAGAAAATATAGGACCTAATGGACTATGTTAAAAATTATGGATTTTATTATCTGAAAAAAATGTCTCAATCAAATAGTGTTTCTGAACATCTAAAGAATGTTTCAAGCATAAATACTAGTCTGTCTTGGCAAGTAGGAATATTAGTGAGGAGAGCAATTAACAGGCCATCACAACTGTACAGGTGGGAGGATAAGTATGGCTTGCACTAGAAAGGTGGCTGCAGAGAAGGAGAAAAATGAATAGAGTCAAGAGCAATTGGCAGAAAAAGTCTAAGAATACCTTGGTGAGTTAAAAGGAAGATGATTTATAGACAGAATTCTGGCCTGAGGAGATGAGTAGGTGGTAATATCATATAACAAGAGGTGGATTATTGAAGGATACAGGATAATCATGTTTAAACATAAAAATCATGATTATGGCTTTGGTTAGGTTGAGTTGAGCTAACCTTTGAGACTGGAAGTGAATATGAAACCAAAATATTTTAATGAAAGCTGACAGCCATTCCCAGGGAACATAGAGAGTTTACATTAATAACTAAAGTAGCATATCTGAGATTCTAAGAGTCTTCTTTGGTTGAGCAGTTGAGACAAACAAGCACCTTTTTAATTTTTCACTGAAGCTTGTTAATAGAAGATTTGAGTTTATACCTGAATTGCACCTCCCACCCGAAAATCTAATAACTTTTGTTTGTCAGTGAAAGTGAAGCATGAATTCCTAGAGTTAAAACAAGCTAACAGAAAAATTGTGATACAACCTGCGATATCAAAAGTTAGTGTATATAGATGTGAATGAGTGTGGAGTGATAGGAGCTAGAAGGTGAAAGGTATTGGTATCTGTGTAAAAGGACTTTCAATCATTTCAATTTAAAGAAAGACCAGAGAAAGGCTTGGCGTTCTGTTCCTGTTCTCTGACATTACCTTGAATGGTTAATTGCCCTTCCATTCATTACAGAAGTCCTAAGCAAGAGGACAGGTTTTCTCAAATATACCAAATAAAAATAGACCAGCATAAGAACATCCATGTGTTAAGAAGCTGATATAAAATCACATCAGAATGTTGAGTTTCCTTTCCGTGAGTTTTCCTTTCCAGTCTCTCACCTTTTCAATCTCAAAAATGATGAGGGAAAAGAAAAGTAAAAAGACTGTCTTCTCTCTCAGGCTGGTTCCAGGAAGGAAACACTTGAAATATTTATGTGGGGAGTCATCTCTGATGTCCTATCTAGCAAACAGCAAGAAAAAGAGCCAGGTGGAGAAATAAAGTGAATGGCATTGCAGTTGCCACAACAATGTTGACCGTCCTGCAGAGCATTCTAGAACTGAGGTAGCACAGAGATCTCTCTAATTGAGATTAAGAAGTCAAACCTTTGAGTGTTGCATTGACCAGTCAGTGGATGCCAATTACTGGAGACAGGGAAAGAGGTATGGCATCTCACCTAGTTGAGAGTGATTACTGGCAAGGGATACAGGCAAACACTGCTAGAGGCAAGGAAAATAATTTCCCCAATCCTGAAGGGTGACATATACAGCAACCTACAATAAGCACTACATTTTTTTTTTTGGTCATTACTTCCTTTTAAAGAATTTAAGGTGAATATTTTGGTCAGAGTAGCTGCTTGGTGATAAGGCAACAAAAAGGAAGTATTCTTGGTGGATAAACTCTTCACCCTGGATTTAATCTCTCTTTCTCTCTCTTTCTCTCTCTCTCTCTCTCTCTCTCTCTCTCTCTCTCTCTCTCTCTTCCCCCCCTTCCCTTCCTCTCTGTGTCTCTCAATTAATTCTTAGCAATGCAAATTAGGACTGAGATTCCTATCTTACCCAATATATATTAACAGATAAGATATTTAATGCCACCAGAAGACATAAGCTTTCATGGTCAAGCAAACTCTTTCTGTAAAAAGGTGGATAGTACATATTTTAGACTTTGCAGTTCCTAGAGTCTATGTCCCAACTACTCAACTCTGATATTGTTCATGAAATTAGCCATAAATAATACCCACAAAAATTAATAATATAGATGATAAGGCGTGCAGACTCTCGCAGAGTGAGACTCCAACTCAAAAATAAAAAAATAAAAAAATAAAAACAAAAAGTCAAAATATTTTATATGAATTAAATAAGAGCTTAAATAAAGAATCACTAGGTGAAAAAATGGCAGAGTAAATATAGTCTAAGTATAACAAATGTACTAGAATTCTTTCTTTAAAACTGTGGAAAGGAAAAAGATAAAACAATTACAGACACAAAAGACTAGATATTGCCAACTAGTATAATTGCTGATATTTTGGTAGCAGAAAAGAGAAGAGAGATAAAAAATTCAATGAAGAGAAAAAAAGTTTGAAGAAATTATACTTTATTTCTTTAATTAAAGAAAAAGAAAAGACTACAAATTGAAAGTATTTATAGAAAGCCAAGGAGGTATGTAAGGAAAGACCCACACTGGCATATATAAAGGAATTTAAGAGAACAAATTAAAAAGGGAAAACTTTACAGCTTCCAAAAATAACAACCAAAAATTTGCAATAATAAAATAGATATCGGACCTCTCAAAAGCAATCAAAATATATGAAGACAACAATGTAATTTTTGTCACATACTGAGGGAAAAATAATCAGATATACATTTTATGTGCAACCAAATTATCACTTAATTGCCCATGTGTAATAAAATAAGCTAAACCTTCAAATACATCTTTTTATTAAAAAAAGACATTCCAGAGTGTTCAAAAGCAAGAAGAAAATAATAATAAAAAAGAGATAAAGAACATAGTACCAACTGGCAAAAGTGATAAACCCAAATATTTAAATAAATTAATAAAGTGGATGACAAGGCATACAGTGAGTGGCTCATGCCTGTAATTCAAGCACTACAGGAGGTCAAGGAAGGAGGATTGCTTGAGGCCAGGAGCTTGAAGTCACCTGGGGTAACATAGTGAGGCACTGTTACCATTTTAAAAAAAGAAAGATTAAAATTTTAATAAGACATATTCTGGCAGCCTGACGAAGAAAATATAGAAAGAAAGAGGCAAATAAATATATAGAATACAAGAGGTAACTTCCTAAACTACAGAAATTTTTAAAAAATAAAAAGACATTATGCCAAATAATTTACTATGATACAGCATTAGAAAACTTTGATTACCTAAATACATTTTTAGAATTTAAAATAATGAATGGCAAAAAAAAAAAAAGAAAGAAAACTTGGAAAAGCAAATAAGAATTAAAGCATTTTAAGTATCAATTGCAAAGCAAATTTCCCCTCCTACAGTGTCCCAGGTTTAGGTTAATTTTACTTCCAAGATCTACAAAGGTTCAAATAATAGTAGTTTCCATATTGTGCATATCATAAATTGTCTTCATTTTTATTTTTAATAATCATGGGGAAACTATTTTCACAACTAAAAGAAGAAATATAATAAAGAAATGTATTTAAAAATATAATATACGTGCAAAATACGGAATGAAAGCATAGCTAAATTAATTTGATAGCATAATTATTAAAATTAGAGTGGAATTTCTATAAATAATATAATAATTATCAACACTATAAAATTTTTCCAATTATTAGAACTATAGCAAGCATTATATATACAGTAATAGATAAAACTGATTAATAAGAAATACAAGCAAACTTTACCCAAAGAGGGCTTACTGTAACATAAAAGAGTATATAATCAGTTAATTAAAAAAAGAGGCAGACTCTGGGATTCTGGCAAGATGGCAACAGGGCAGGTTGGTCTGTAAGACCCTCTGTGAAAGCAAGTGTCCATAAAGACTCTCACTCTCCCCCATGACTACTGCTTTCACCACTGCCAGCCTGCTTTTCAGCCACTCATACAGGCCTTCAAGATGGCAGGCAGTGGCTTGACTCATTGCTCTACTGCAGCCTCTGCCTCTGCCACTGCCACCGCCCCCACCTGAGGTGACCCTCTGCTCCTGGCCCCATGTAGCTCCTCCCACACACTGCACTGCTGATGCAGTGGTGCTCAACACTACCACCACACCCCCACCCTGGGACTCCCTCGCCTCCCACCCTGTGGAGCTTGGGCTCCCCCTCCTGCTGCACAGTCCCGCCCAGCCCTGCCTAAGCCGCCCAGTGCTATGCCCACCTGCAGCATCCGGCTGTCTTACACTCCACCTCCTTTAGCTTGACCCCCACCGGACACTGCAGAGCCAGAGATCAGCTGGAGCCCTGAGACCAGGCAGAGACCTGCTTTGCCCTGCCCAGCTCTGACCAGCCTCCAACTTGGGATCTAAGGCAATAGCATCAAAATGGGAGAAACAGAAGCCCTCTCCCATGTTAGATCAGACAAAGGTCAGATCTGAGTGGCAGACTTGACAGGTAGCAAGCTGACTGAGCCCAGATCTGATCCACCATCCACAGTAGGCCTGGGACAACTGACCCTAGCTGTGAGCAAACCTATCAGCCTTCAATGAGAACTAGATATCAGAGCTGAAAGAATGTTGGACTTAGAGGAACAATCTCAGAGCATGCTTGGCTCCCTTTAATTTTTTTATTTTTATTCTCTGTCTGTGTTATTCATCTTGTTTTCTCTTTTCTCTCTCTTCTTATTGTTATTGGTAACATTTTCATACTTGTTTTGTTTTTGTTAGTTTACTGTTTCCCCCCCACTTTGGACCTCATGTTTGTGTAGGGGAATAGTGCATCAGTAAAGAGGTTGGTTAGATTGTGTGTCTGCATGATTGTAAGTTTTCATGTTTTTTTCTTACTCTTATCTGTTTTTGTGTCTCTTTTCATTTGTTAGTCAACACATTTGTTTGCCCTCTTACTATTCTCTCTCTCCACCATCCTCTTCCCCCATCCTATTCCATTCTTTTCCTTTTTCTTACCTCATTTTGGTTTCAGAGAGCAAACCTATATTCCCACTGCATGGACAGATTGCAAGGCAGTGGGAAGTGGGGTTCCAGTGTATCAAACACCTGTTGGTGTATACTGGGATCTGCAGATAGATTTTGAATAACAGCTACCCCCTCAATTAAATCTCAAAACTGCAAAAAGTATAGCCCCCAACCTACAGTTCAGCTTCAGGATTGAACAAAGTCAAAGGAATCACATAAGGAAGAATATGAGATTGAGCAAAAAGAAGTAAAAGTAAACCCACCACCCCTGAAAAATAGAATTAAAGAAGATGGGGAAAAAAAGGAAAAAGTGGGGAGGAAAATCTACACAAATGAAGAAAAACCACAAGACTATCGGTCTGACATAGACCCATGGGAGGTCAGAAACTGAGAAAACAGAACATCAGAATGCAAACAATGAAGAGCCCCCAGAATGACTGGTCACATACTATAAACTCAAACAGCAAGACATTAATAGAGAGAATAAAAAGAATTGAGAGACAAGAGGATAAAAGAAAGGAGTTGATAACTGAGATAACAGCAGTAAGAATACCGTGATTGAAATAGCAAACTAATAAGCATGGAAAGCAGAATTAGCCAAACAGAAGAAAGAATCTCATAACTTGAAGACCAAAATACAGAACTAACCCAAACATAAAAAACATAGAAAAGAAGCTTACAAAGAGAGAACAAAATCTTCAAGACAGGAGCGATTACTTCAAGAGACCGAACCTAAGAGTAATTGGGCTTCCTGAGAAAGTATTAAACACAGAAGAAAAGGAAAAAAGAATGAAAATGTTCTTCACAAGAATATAGGAAAAGATTGAAAACACACATGAATCAACCCAAAAAGCAAAAGAAAGACAACAAACAAGAACAATAACTCTATAAGAATCTCATGACAGGGATAAACCCTCACATTTTAATAATTAGCCTGAATGTGGAAGGACTAAATGCACCACTGAAAAGTCATAGAATAATGAAATGAATAAAATATCATCAGGCAACAATATGTTGTCTCCAAGAGACTCATCTCAACAGAAAGGACACTCACAGACTCAAAGTAAGAGGATGGGAAGCAAAATTTCAGGCAAATGGACCACAAAAGAAATCAGGCATTGTGATCTTAATTTCAGACAAAATACCATTTAAACAATCAAAAATTAAAAAGGATACAGAAGGTCACTACATAATGATAAAAGTTTCCATTCATCAACAAGAAATATCCATCCAAAATATATATGCACCCAACATAGGATCACAAACTTTCATAAAGCAACTTCTAGGCAAACTTAAAAAAGATATTGACTCTAACACTACCAAAGCTGGGAACTTTAACACACCACTCACAACCATAGGTAGATCATCAGAACAAAAAATCGGCAAGGAGATCCAGAACCTCAATCTGACTCTTAATCAAATGGACTTAATTGATACCTACAGAGCACTCCACCCAAGGACCACAGAATGGCCACAGAATATACATTCTTCACCTCACTGCATGGTACTCTAAGATCGACCACATCCTTGGCCATAAATCAAGCATAAACAAATTTCATAAGATTGAAATTTTGCCATGAACCTTCTCAGACCACAGTGGAATAAAAATAAATATCAACACCAACAAGGTTCCCCCCAATCCCACAAAGACATGGACACTAAACAGCATGATGCTAAGCAACTCCTGGGTCAACAGGGAAATCAAAACAGAGATTAAAGATACCTGGAAACAAATGAAAATGAATAAATATTTTACCAAAACATCTGGGATGCCATGAAAGCCATAGTAAGAGGGGAATTAATATCTCTACAAACGCACATGAAGAAAATGGAAAGATCACAAGTTAACAGCCTAACAAGTCACCTAAAAAAGCTGGAAAAGCAAGATCATCAAAACCCTAACTTCAGCAGAAGAATCCAGATCACCAAAATAAAAGCCCAAATCCAGGACATAGAAGATAAAAGGATAACACAAAAAAATCAGCGAAACAAAAAGCTGGTTCTTGAAAGGATAAACAAGATTGATGGTCCCTTAGATAGACTGACCAAGAAAAAGATAGAAAAAGCTCCAATAAACTCAATCAAAAACACAAAAGAAGAAGTCACATCAAAGATTATCAAAGTCTACTAGGTAGACTTGTATGGAAACAAACTTGAAAACCTAAAGAAAATAGAGGACTTTTTGACATCACACTAACACCCTAGGCTGAAACAAGAAGAAATTGAGACCCTAAATAGACCAATAACAATCCAGGAAATTGTCTATGTCATACAAAAACTACCTACCAAAAAAAAAAAAAAAAAGCCCTGGATCAGATGGCTTTCCAGCAGAATTCTACAAAATATACAAGGAGGAACTGATACCAATCGTATTGAAAGTATTCCAGGCAACTGAACAAGATGGAACTCTCGCCAAATCATTTTATGAAGCTAACATCACATTGATATCAAAGCCAGGTAAAGACCCAACAAAGAAAGAGAACTATAGGCCAATATCCTTGATGAACATAGATACTAAAATTCTCAACAAGAACCCAGCAAACTGGATTTAACAACACATCTCAAAAATCATCCACCATGACCAAGTAGGCACCATCCCTGGGATGCAAGACAGGTTCAACATTCATAAGACCAGAAATGTAATTAAATACATCAACAGACATCAAAAAAAAAAAAAAAAACCACATGAGTATATCATTAGATGCAGAAAAAGTTTTTGATAAAATTCAGCACCACTTCAAAGATCTAGGCATAGGTGGAACATATGGCATAGGTGGAACATCTGGGCATAGGTGGAACATATGGCATAGGTGGAACCCCAAAATAGTAAGACCCATCTATGAGAAACCCACAGCCAGCATACTCCTAAACAGACAAAAATTGGGCCCATTTCCACTGAAAACTGGAACAAGACAAGGATTCCCACTCTTACCCCTCCTGTTCAACATAGTTTTGAAAGTCCTAGCTAGAGGAATCAGAGAAGAGAAAGTGATCAGGGGTATCCAAATTGGAAAAGAGGAAGTCAAGTTATCTCTCTTTGTAGATGACATGATTGTATACCTTGAAAACCAAGAGAATCTGTCAAAAACCTCCTTGCATTGATAAAGGACTTTGACAAAGTCTCAGGGTATAAAATAAATGTGTAAAAAGCAAACACATCTCTATATACCAATAATAAACAAACAGAAACCCAAATAAAAAGCACAATTCCATTCACAATAACTACAAAAAAAAAAAAGAAAGAATGAAAGAAAGAAAGAAAGAAAGAAAGAGCCTTGGCATTTTCCTAACCAGAGATGTGAAAGACCTTTACAATGAAAACTCCAAAACACTGCTCAAAGAAATCAAAGAGGACACAAACATGTGGAAAAATATTCCATGCTCATGGATTGGAAGAATCAACACTGTTAAGATGTCCATTCTACTTAAGGCAATCTACAGATGTAACACAATACCCATCAAATTACCAGCAACATTCTTCTCAGACCTAGAAAAAACAATACAGGAATTCATATGGAAACAGAAATGACAAGAATAGCCAAAATAATCTCAGGGAAAACAAAAACAAAAAACAAAAAAAACCAAAAAAACAAAACAAAACAAAGAAGGAGGTATCACACTCCCAAACTTTAAACTTTATTATAAAACTACCATAATCAAAATAGCCTGGTTTTGGTACAAGAACAGGCATATAGACCGATAGACCGATATAGACCGATGGAATAGAATTGAGATTCCAGAAGCAAAACCTCAATTTCTCAACCAACTCATCTTCGACAAAGCCTCCACCACCCACTACTGGGGAGAGGAGAACCTATTCAGTAAATGGTGCTGGGAAAACTGACTGGCCACATGCAGAGGATTGAAACAGGACCTGTATCTATCCCCATACACAAAAATTGACTCTAAATTGCTCAGAAACCTACATGTAAAACCTCAAACTGTAAGACACTTAGAAAATGCAGGAGACACTCTTATGAAATTTGGAACTGACAACCAATTCCTGATCAAAACTCCAGGTGCCCATACCATAGGAGATAAGATAGACAAGTAGGACCTCATCAAACTGACAAGCTTCTGCAAAGCCAAAGAAACCATCAAGAGAGAAGGGAGACAGCCCACGGACTGGGAAAAAATATTTTCCAACTCCATTTCTGACAAAGGCCTAACATCAAGGATCTACAAGGAACTCAGATGTGCTGGGAAAAACAAGCAAACAAAAGAGTCCCATTACAAAGTGGGCAAAAGATATGATTAGACCCTTTATACATACGAGCAGCCAACAGATATATGAAAAAATTTCAGTCTCACTAGTCATCAAGGAGATGCAAATTAAAACCACACTGAGATAACACCTAATTCCTATCAGAATGGCCATCATCAATAACTCAAAAAATAACAGATGCTGGAGAGGATGTGGTGAAAAAGGAACACTATTACACCGTTGGTGGGAGTTAAACTAGTACAACCTCTGTGGAAATCAGAGTGGCGATTCCTAAAAGTTCTAAAAATTGACCTTCCGTATGAGCCTGCAATTCACCTACTGGGAATATACCCTGAGGAACTCAAATAACTCTATAAAAAAGATACCTGCACATGTATGCTTATAGCAACATTGTTCACAATAGCAAGAACATAGAACCAACCATGCTGCCCATCAAAAGAGGACGTGATAAAAAAATGTGGTACATATACACAATGGAATATTATACATCTATAAAGAAGAACAAAATCACGAACTTTGCAGTAACCTATATGGAATTAGAGTTTGTTATACTGAGTGATCTCTCTCAGAAACAAAGAGCTAGTATCACATGTTCTCACTCATAAGTGAAACTTGAACAACTACCGTAACACTATAAAAAAAAGAAGGACAGTAGCAGGAAACTGCAGGGGGTGAGGGGGTCGGGGAGATGGGATTGACAGTATTCAATGTCTGCCTAGGGAAGCAGGGGCACACCTCATCAACAAGGGTACCTGCACAATGAATATTTGTATACCTATCCCTGAATTATACTCCACAATTTTAAAATAAAAATTTAAAAAAGGGAAAAGAGTAACTTAAGGCTTGTAAAAGTTGTCATTTTTGTAGAATATAGTTTCATCTACATGGAAAGGAAGTAGAATCTACAAACTAACAGCTTAAGAAAGTGATTTAAATAAAATTAAATTTACAAATAAGAAATCTACACATAGTCATAAACAAGTAGAAGATATAATAGCAGAAGATATAATGACATTTAATTTTCATTGTTATCAATTTATACTGACAACTATAAATGTATATATGTATAAACTGTCTATAGGAAGAATTATTAATTATTATAAAAATAATTCATTAGAAGAAAATAATGTTTTAGTAAATATAAAGCTATTTTATGCTATTGATTGGAATCAGTTAATATTTTAATAATAGCAATTATATCCAAATTAATATAAAGTCATTTAATCTCAATCATAATCCCAGTTGGGATTTTTTTGTGTATTTAAAACATTTATGATAAAAGTCATGCATAATAAAACAAAACTAAAACTAAAATATACACATAGATTATTAAAAATGCAAAGAACTAATTGAAGCAGAAGAAGAAATTTTTGAACTTGAAGACAGCTTTTCATAAACAATTCAGTTAGACTAAAAAATAAAAAAAGTTAAAACTGAAGAAATTCTGTGATATATGGGATAACATTCAGAGAGCAAATATTCGAATTCTGGGTATTCAGAAGGAGAAAAAAATTTAAAAAGACATAAAAAAATCCTATTTAAACAAATACTAGGTAAAAATTTCCTGAGTCTTAAAGAGATAGAGATATCCAGACACAGGAAGATTAACAATTTCCTAAGTAGATTTAACTCAGGAAAGTTGTCTTCAAGGCACATTACAGTTAAATTGTCAAAAGTCAAAGTAAAAGAAAAAAATTAAAAATAGTAAGAGAAAGGCATCCACAGTAAGAGAAAATCAGACATTACAACTGATAATATAATAATACAAAGAATCCTCAGAGGCTGTTATGAATAACTATGAACCAAAATACTGAAACCCTGGAAAAAATGAATAATTTTTAAACACATATAATCTACCAATATTAAACCAAGAAGAAATCTAAAATATGAACAAGTACTGAGGTTGAATAAGTAATAAAGTTTTCTGAACAAAGAAAAGCCCACTTCAGATAGATTTACTGCTGAATTTTACAAAACTTTCTAAAAAGAAATAACACCAATTTCAAATCATTCAAAAATGTTAAATAGTAGAGAAGTCTTTCTAATTAATTATATGAATCTAGTATTAACCTGGTAACAATTCAGAAAAGGACACAACAAAGAAAGAAAACTGCAGGTCAGTATATCTGATAAACATAGATGCAAAAGTCTTCAATAAGATATTAGCAAATTAATGGGGGAGTTGGGTCATATGGATGGTCAATGGTTCGATGCTGCCCATCGAAGCTGGACTGGATAAAAAAACTGTGTTACAAATACACAGTAGAATATTACGCAGCCATAAAGAAGGACAAACATATGGACTTAGCAGCAACTTGGATAGATTTAGAGTCGATCATACTCAGTGATCTATCAAAGAAACAAAGAACAGAGTACCGTATGTTTTCACTCATAAGCAGAACTTGAACAATTATAATACTATAAGAAAGGAATTGGTTATAGTGGGAAACTGTCAGGGGAGCTAGGGTGGGATTGGCAGTTGAGGAAAACTGCTAGGGGAGGGAAGGGCATACCTCATCAACAAGGGTACCTGCATAATCAACATTTGTATACCTAATCCTGAAGTATCCCACATCTTTATAGGAAAAAAAAGATATTAACAAACCAATATCAATAGAACATATAAAGGATAGTATACAATAATCAAAGAGGAGTTATCCCTGGGATGCAAGGATAGTTCAACTTCTACAAATCAATATATGATATATCAACAGAAAAAAGTACAATGTAATTATGTGGTCCTATCAATAGAGACAGAAAAAAATTTATAAAATATATATTTTCTTCTTAATAAAGACTAGCATCAAAGTAGGTATAGAAGGAACATATCTCAACACAATAAAGGATGTATAACAAACCAACAGCTAATATCTGAGTGAGTTAATACTGAGTGAGAAAAAAACTGAAAACTTTTACTCCAAAAACAGAAACAGGATGCCTATTTTCACCACTTTTATATAGCATAGTACCAGAATTCCTTGCCAGAACAATTTGGAAAGAGAAGAAAATAAATGGCATCCACATTGGAAAAAAGAAAGTCAAATTGTCACTCTTTGCAGATGACATAATCTTATAGAAAAATCTAAATACTTTATCAAAAATCTTTTAAAACCAATGAACACATTCAGTAAAGTTGCAAAATACAAAATCAACATACAAAACACAGTGATATTTCTATATACAATTAACAAACTACCTGAAAAAGTAATCAACAATGTAATTCTGTATGAAATGGCTATCAAAATAAAAAACTTAGGGATTTAGCCAAGGAGGTAAAAAATCTCTACAATGAAAACTATAAAACACTGATAAAAGAAATTGAATAGGACACATACAAATAAATGACGGGACATCTCATGCTTATGAGTAGAAGAATTAATACTGTTAGCCGGGCTCGGTGGCTCAGCCTATAATCCCGCACCTTTGGGAGGCTAAGGTGAGTGGATTTCCTGAGCCCATGGGTTCAAGACCCGCCTGGGCAGGCGAGACCTCATCTCTACAATAAACCAAAAAAATTAGCCAGGCGTGGTAGTGCGCGCCTGTAATTCTGGCTACTCAGAAGGCTGAGGCGGAAGGATTGCCAGAGGCCAGTAGGTTGAGGCTGCGGTGGCCGGGAGCGGCCACTGCACTCCTGTCTGGGCGACAGTGAGACTCCAACTCAAAAAAAAAAAAAAAAGAATTAATACTGCTAATTCTACCCAAATGGAATCTACAGATTCAATGCAATCTCTTTCAAAATATCACTAACATGTCTCACAGAAAGAGAAAAAAAAAATCATAAAATTGGTATGGAACCACACAAGAGAGCCCAAATAGCCAAAGCTATTCTGAGGGGGGAAAAGCAGCAAAAACAATAACAATAACAACAAAAAATCTAGTGGCATCACATTGTTAGACTTCAAAATATACTACAAATATATGCAAATATATGTATTTGGTCTATGTGCCTGTTTTTATATCAGTACCAGTCTGCTTTGGTTACTATAGCTTTATAGTATATTTTGAAGTCTGGCAATGTGATGCTACTAGCTAAGTGTGTGTGTGTGTGTGTGTGTGTGTGTGTGTGTGTATACACACAGAGAGAGAGAGAGAGAGAGAAAGAAAGAGAATACTTAGAAATAAATTTATGTATTTACAGCCAACAGCCAACTGATTTTTGACAAAGGTGCCAAGAACATACTTTGGGGGAAAGGATAGTCTTTGCAATAAATCATACTGGCAAGGGTACTTCATGATGAGCATTTGTATACCTAACCCTGAATTGTACCCCATATATTTTAAATAAATAAATAATACTGGAAAAACTTAATAACTATATGCAGAAGAATAAAAATATGCCATTATCTCTCATGACATACAAAAATCTATCCAAAATTTACTAATTATTAAATGTAAGGCCCAAAACTATAAAACTAATAATAAATAAATAAACCACACAGGAAATGCTTAAGGGCATTTTTATTGATTAGAACTCAAATATTCATGAAACAGACATTAAAATACACGAACGAGAATATATCAAACTAAAACTATCAGCGTAACAAAGAAAAAATAACAGAGTGAAGAGACAACCTGTAAAATAGAAGAAAAATATTTGCAAAGTATACATCTGACAAAAAACTAATACCTAGAGTGTAAAAGGAACTCAAACACCTCAATAATAAATAAAAATAACAATACATTAAAAAGCTGACAAAGGTTTGGATAGACATTCCTCAAAACAAGACTTTGAAATGGCCAACAAGTATATAAAAAAAAATTCAATATCATGAAATGCAGATCAAAATCACAATGAGATATCATTTTATCTCATGATAGTTAGAATGGCTATTCTCAAAAAGAAAAACAAATGCTTGTGACGATGCAGGGAAAGGGGAACTCTTTTACTTTGTTAGTGGAGATATAGTCTCATACAACCATTATGAAAAACATTATGGAGTTTTCTCAGAAAAGTAAAAACAGAACTGCCATATCATCAAGCAATCTCACTACTAGATATTTATACAAAGGAAAGGAAATAAGTACATTAAACATATTTTTTCCACTTTCATAATTATCACAGTGCTATTCACAATACCCAAGATATGAAATCAACCTAAATGTCTATTAACAAATGAGTAAGGAAAATGTGGTATAAATACACACAATGGAATAGTGTTCAGTCATAAAAAAGAATAAAATCCTGTCATTTGCAACATGGATGAACCTGTGTTAAGTTAAATGAGTTCAGTCCAGAATTACACCACATGTTCTCACTTATATGTGGATGCCAAAAAAAAGTTGAACTCATGGAAGTTGAGAGAATTGTGGTTATTAGATACTTGAAGTTTAGTGATGTGGGGTGGATGGGGAGGGGTTGGTTAACTAATACAAAATTACAGCTTGATAGGAAGAATTCATTCTAGTGTTCTATAGCACTCTAAGGTGATTATAACTAGCAATAATTCATTGTATATTTTCAAAAAAACTAGAATAAAGGATATCGAATATTCCCAACACTGTTACTAATATGCTAATTACCTTTAACTTTCTTTACTTTGATTATGTTGATTTGAACATCACACAGTGTATACAGGTATTGAAATATCACTATATCCCATGAATATGTACAATTGTTATGTGTTTACATAACAAGTAGGGAAAAAGAATGAATGAAGTATAAATAAGAAAGAGAGTAAAAGTAAACGAATACATTCATAAGAGTGGTGCTTTGTAGAAGTCAGTGATATTCCATGAATTTTCAAATATGAAAAACAGCTCTAGTACCTAAGTTCTAAAAAAAGATAGGGTGAACAGTACATAGATGTGCTCTGATGAGTATCAGACTTAACAGTGGGTTTGCAAACTTTGAGAAGTCATTTACAATGAGAGTAAAAGAATTTACTATTTTTCACGAATATTCAATTCAGGGACATGCACAAGCCATGAAACATGACTTGCTTTCTAAATTACCCCATAGGTTATAATTACCGTCCCTTTGAATTAAGCAAAAGAGGCTTGAACTCTTTAAAACATGGATGGTAGTTCGTGTCCGCCCATCTTGGGGGAACCAGCTGGGGTCGCTTTTCTTCACCGCCCCCTCTTTTCTGATATTTTAGGGACCAGTTGCGTGTTTATAGTCATCTCAGAGAGGGGTCTGGATGACTATAAACATAGTCATCCAGCGCGCCCAGCGCGCAGAGGGTCTCACTCCATCACCCAGGCTGCTGTGCAGTGGCACAATCAGGGCTCATTGTAGCCTCAATCTCCTGGGCTCAGGCAATCCTTCCACCTTAGCTTCGCGAGAAGCTGGAACCACAGATCTATTGCTACACACACCTTTTGTAGGAGAACTTCTTCGTGATGAAAGAAGAATCCAGATTTACATTATGTTGAACTAATTGAAAAGTGAGTTACAGTAGGAAAGATCGTACCAGTTGCGATAACCATCGGTTTATTAAAGAGGGAAATAGACCGTGGCTACCAATGCTCAGAAGATTAAATTATTGATTGATGGGTTTTCAAGAAATCAAGGCAACCTTCAAGGTTGGAACAAGACCATGGATGGGAAGGCAGATGCATCTTTTGTTCTGTTTTTTGTTTGTTTTTATTGTAATAATGAGATCTGTACTGAACGATGTCTTGAGAGGGGAAAGAGTAGCAGTAGGAGTGATGACCACAGAAAGGGCTTAGAAAAGAGAATTCAAACGTATCTTCAGTCAGCAAAGTCAGTTATTGACATACAAAGAAATGGGAAAAGTCAAGAAAATAGATGCTTCTAAATCTATTGATGAAGCTGTGAAGATTTTTGACCAGGAAGGCTAATTCTAAGCCTGAAAACATTCTTGAAATCATGTTTGAATATTGTTTTGATAGCCGCTCCCTTTTAAGACAATTTGAATCTTTCATAACTACATCTAAATTAATGACTAGAAAGTATATAGTAAGTCAAATTAATTTTTTTTTTAGGTCACAGGAATAGACAGTAGAGTCTGGTTTAACTTCATCTTAGTTATGGTCGTCACAATACAATGAAGGGTATCAGCTATTTTTTTGTTGTTATTCAAAAAGAATATCTTTCATATTTTGTGCCTTCTGAGAGGAACGCTTTTTATTATGTGAGTATATGCCTTTAGTAATTACAGCATGTTAGGATTTAGGGATATCTACTTCCCCTTTTTCTTGCAAGTTTTAAATTTCCAACCTTAAGGGAATTTGTGGACCAAATTCCAAAGGAACTTTTGGTGTATCAATTCTTGCATAATGTGTTTGGTAAGCAAATTAATAAATTAAATTTTTAACAGTGTTTTAGTATTTATCAAATAACTGACCATTTCTTATAGAAAGAAAATTTAGGCTTTGTTTTACCACAACTTGTACAAAATTATATGATAGGGCATATTCTTGGCATCCAAGGGTTGGGTTGGGGACACTCAGGGCTCAGAGTCTGGCAGAATTGTCACCTTTATTATGACATAATCTGAGGGTATGGATCAAGGGTCAAACTATTGTTGTGCTCCTTATAATTTATTATATGATGTTATTCATGATTCAACTGATTTTTAAATTCCTAGCAGTGGGACTTTGAAATGCATATGGCTGGATTTATGCTAAAATTATTCAGTCAACATTTTAGTAACACTTCAAAGTTTGTGTTTGTTTGTTTTCTAGGATAAATATAGGATTAGGATAAATTAGAAGCAGCAATCTAATGGCTAATGTTCCACTTGTGTTTTACTTTCTTGAATACTTTTCTTCATAGTTATTTAAGAAGATTTGAAAATAATTGCACTTTGATCAGAAAAATTAAAAATTAAAAGTATATTTTATAAATGTTTAAAATAAATATATAAATAAAACACGGATGACAGTCACATTAATGAAATGATTTTCTCATCAACTCCTCTATCCTGTTGCAACAAAATCTAGATACTTACAAAACTTTCCCTTTAACAGGAATAAACTACATTTGTCTGTAACTACAATAATAGTTTATTCAGAAATTCATTCCCCTAACATTTATAGGGTTTTCGAATAAAAGTCCATATATCACATGTCTAAATATTTAAAAGTTATAAATCAACCTAAAAACCTGCAAAATATGTTCTATTCTGCATTGACCAATATATCTTTATAATGACCATGTATAAATATGTACAAAAGCATCATTTTTAATCTAAGAACATCTGCAAAGTATCAAATACAACTGAATTTTATTTTCATTGTTCATGTCAAGCATCTTGGAGAAGGCCATGTTGTCTGGATTCCATGATTTTCAAATTAGCAAGTTTTTCTGATTAAAAGGTAAATGTGCTTTTGACATTTACAAAGAATTGCAATACAGCTATGGAAACACACATTGTTTTAACATTTACTCAAACTATTACTTTCAAGCTTTTGAAATTGCTAGGAAATTCACCAGCTAAAAGTCAAAGGAATTACTGTTAGTTTTTTTCCTCCATTATTTTTACTTAAGGATAAATGATGAAGTCATAAACAATGTAAAATTATAAGCCCAAAGCCTTATTTATTATAGTTTGAGTGCCATTTTTCACCAAAAGAAGTGAAGAATCTTTTTTGTTTGTTTGTTTGTTTGTTTTGAGTTGGAGTCTCACTCTGTCGCCCAGACTGGAGTGCAGTGGCCGCTCCCGGCCACCGCAGCCTCGCCTGCTGGGCTCCAGCGATCCTTCCACCTCAGCCTTCCAAGGAGCCGGAATAACAGGCATGTGCTACCACGACCGGCTGATTTTTTGATTATTGTAGAGATGAGGTCTTGCTGCCCAGGCGGGTCTCGAACCCACGGGCTCAGGCAATCCACTCATCTCAGCCTCCCAAAGACATGGGATTACATGCTGAGCCACCGAGCCCGGCTTGAAGAATCTTTTTTACAGCCTTGCATATGGTAGACAAAATCTGCATAATTGGGACAGTTGGTGAATTTAAAATTATAGGTTGGTGCATTGAGATCCTTTGAAAGAAAACTAAGAAAAGGAAACATGAGGTTTTTAAAAATTATTGTCTTACATCAATCTGATTTAGTGTACTCCACTGTTACCGTAGGCAAATACCAATACAATGACTTTCAAGTAGTGTTTTAAATTATTTTTTCTTTTCAGACTATCACATTGTACTCACCCCTCCCAAAGGATTTCCCTCTCTAAGACCCAATATTCCATACAAAATGTACACAGATGTAACAACATGCAGAGAAAAGTTAAAAATAAAATCTACAGAATCTGGTACAGCTGGGGATAATTAGTGTAGAACCACGTTTTTGCCAGAAATAGAAGGAAGTTGGGTAGACAGATTTTTCTTTAGCCAGGCTTTGGAAGATCCATGGAAAGAGCATGTATTTACAACTCTCACCCATTCTCTTCCATTCCATAGAATCTAGCAAAAATAAGAATAAAATCCATCGTATAAAACATTTTATTTTCACCTAACCATGATATTTATGACTTGATTATCAACATAAAACTGTATTAATTCTAATAACATTTGAGAAATCAATCAATTTTGAGGCTCTATATATGTTTTCAAGCTAATCATGACACTTAAACATGCTATTTGAAGCCATGAAGCAGTTATTCTAAATGACTATATCCTTTGTAATCTCTCATTTTCTATATCTGCATGCTAGTGTCTGATAGTGCAAGTTTACTATTCTACAAATACTACTTCATGCATTTTCCTTTAGAAGCAAATGTTCTCTTGTGTTATGAATTTAATAAAATAATGATGCTTCCACAAAACCAAACCTTATCAAGATTTCATCCAATTTAATAAACAGTCATCAACATCTGCTTTGTGTCAGAAAGACGAATATTTAAAGGATCCAGATCTTGCTGAGACTCAGTTCTTAGTCTTGAGTCTCTTGCTGTGTAACTAAGAAATCACAGGCTGTATTTTTTCTTGATGCTTAAAATGTTCCATTGGTTGGGAATGTCATGAACTAGATGTTGTCTGGATTTTATTTTGAGTACTCAATGAGAAATTTTTTTCAATTGGTGAACTGAAAATATTTCTGTTGTGTATTTACTTTCTGTTGCCATTGTAACACTCTGCAATCACTGAGAAAATGAATCATTGTGAGGAAAACTGATTGTATATAATTGTGTATATATAAACCAGAATGTGTTTTTTTAAAGATTTAGATAATTCAGATATAGTTTTGCCAGTCTTTCTATGAACCAGAAAAAAACTAGATTTGCTTTTGTAAAGCCAACATAGATTTGTGTTAGACTGAATTTACTGGTCATTTAATTCATGTGCTACTCATTAAGTTATCAATGTATACTAACTCAAAAGGTGAGATTGTATTAATTTATGATGTTTGAATGGAGAGTTTGATCTTTGCTCTTTTTTTTTTTTTGTATTTTGAAGCTGGAACGATTCTCTTCATAGTCAAACTTTTAAGTTCACTAAAGGGCATTCTCATAAGTTCACTAGAGGTTAATGAACTATAGCTAACACATCTATACTAAAGTGGGAGGTGAGTAAACGTACATTGTATGCAGTGTTTCCATTTTGAATTTTGCTTTCTTTCTTGACATCCTTCCCTTCCTGCATGCTATAATCTTTTGTTCTAAACACTCTCCCTCCTTTTTTAGATACTATCTTCCTGCTAATGTTTAATGTTGACATTAAACCCAGGCCTGATACCTTAATCTTTTAAGCATCAGTTGAAAAATAAACAAGGATTAATAAAATGTTGAATTAGTGAACTGCTTAGATATGACCTTCGGTAGTTAAACTTTGTACCTACTTAAGTAATTTAACTCAGAAACTAAAACAATTCTCTTAATCTTACCTACAATATTTTATAAAAGTTGAAAAAAATTTAAATATTCATCGTATTTTTTTATAATTTTCAGAAACATTTTTGCATAGATCACTTCTGATTACAGTTGAAATAAAATTGCTTTGGAAATTTAAAAAAATATTATTCCTTATTCCAGCAGCAATACCAGAAACAGGGTCCATTATATTGCACAGTCTTGAAAATATTGAAAAAGAAAACATACATACAAATATTATTAACTTTCCATTGGAATCTAATTACAGGAGTCTTCCAAAATTATACAAAGATTAGTTTAGAGAGATTGTTATTCTCTTCATCAAACATTTAGAAAGTCCTACTTTATATGAAGAAACTAGAAGTTTCAAAACCAAGATGACAAAATATAGATATGCTTTTAATTCTGTAAATTAAAATTATGATTTAAGGATTTTTTATATATCTCTATTATATCTCATAATCAAAACTCTAGGTCAAACATCAAATACCTCTCATTCGAGGATGACAACTGACAATTGGCATTTATTATAATTAAAGTCCTCTTGCATAACATTCCACCATGGAATACTGTATATGATTGGGAAAATTTCTTCCTCTGTGATGCAGAAAGTGTCCAACCCTGACACATGCATGACAAAGATATCCAGGTGGCACAATTGTCTAACCTTCCCCCTCACCACTAATTACTTGACTCAGGAATTTTGAAAACTTTATGTGCTCCCATGGAACTTGGCATCTGGTAACCTCTTTAAAACAGTATAGACCTGACTGCATTTCACCATTAACGAATAACACTGATTCCAGGTAATTAGTGTCACTCAGGTCTTTCCCTTACCACAACCACTTGATCAAAACAGGGACCCTGTGTCCTTTTAGCTTCTCATTCTTCTATAAGGGCAAATCCCAGATGAACACCACCCTTAGTCCTTCAGTCTCTTGAATCTCTAACCTTTTTGCATGTTTCCCTCTCCACCTTGAATGGCTATTTCTATTGATCATGTTAAAGTGACCAACAGAATGTTTAAATATATAAACATAGTAAATGTTTATGACAGCTTACCTATAGCAATTTTTTATTTTAAAAATGTAGAGCATAATTCAGGGTTAGGTATCTATGTGGCCATCATACAGGTGAAATGTGGGTACCCATAGTGATGTTATGTGCCCCTCCTCCTGGCAGTGTCTGACAGCATCCCACTACTGCCAAACCCCTTCTTATAGTATTATGATAAATGTTCAGAGTCCACTTATACTCAGATCTTTGTTTCTGTGATAAATCTCTGAGTGTTATAGACTCTAATTCCATCCAGGTTGCTACAAAGTTCATAATTTTATTTTTCTTTATGACTGCATAATATTCCATCATGTAAATGTACCACATTTTCTCTATCCAGTTCATTTTTGATAGACAGCATGGTTGGTTCCATGTTTTTGCTATTGTGAATAATGCTGCAATAAACATGCATGTGCAAGTATTTTTTTTTAATAGAGTGATTTGAGTTCCTCTGGGTATATTCCCAGAAGGGAGACTGCTGGGTCATATGAAAGGTCAATTTTTAGATCTTTAAGAAATTGCCACAGTTTTCCACAGAGGTTGTACTAGTTTACATTCCCACCAACAGTGTAGAATTGTAGAAGTGTTCCCTGTTTTCCACATCCTCTCCAGCATCTGTTGTTTTATGAGTTATTGCTGATGGCCATCCTAACTAGAGTTAGGTGACATCTCAGTGTGTTTTAATTTGGATTTCTGTGATGATTAGTGAGGCTTAGCATTTTTACATGTATCTTTTGGATGTTTGTATATCTTCTGAAAAGTGTCTTTTGATCTTTTGCTCATTTTTTAATAGTTTTGATTTTTTTCCCCCTTTTGGCACATTTGAGTTCCTCGTAGATCCTGAATATTAGGCCTTTGCCAGATATATGATTGGCAAATATATTCTCCCATTCTGTGGGCTGTGTCCCCACTCTCTTGATGGTTTTATTTTGCTTTGCAGAAGCTTTTCATTTTGATGAAGTCCCACTTGTCTATCGTATCTTTTATGGCATTCACTTTTAGCGAGTTACTCAGGAATAGGTTGTCTATTCCAATTTCCATAAAGGTGTTTCCTACATTTTCTTCTAGGATTCTTACAGTTTGAGCTTTTACATTTAAGTCTTTGATCCATTTAAGTGTTGATTTTTGTGTGTTATGATAGGAAGTGTTCCTGTTTCAGTCTTCTACATGTGGTCAGCCAGTTTTCCCAATAAGCCTCCTCTCCCCATTGGTTGTTGGTGGAGGATTTGTTGAAGATGAGTTGGTTGAGAAATTGAGGTTTTGCTTCCAGAGTCTTTATCCTGTTCCATTGGTCATTATGCCTGTTCTTGTACCAAAACCAGGCTGTTTTGAATATTGTAGCTTTATAGTAGAGTTTGAAGTCTGGAAGTGTGAAACCTCTCATTTTGCTTCTTTGCTAAGGATTGTTTTGACTACTTGTGGTCTTTTATGTTTCCATGTGAATTTCAATATTGTTATTTCCTGGTCTGAGAAGAATGATATTGGTAATTTAATGGGTTTTGTGATAAATCTGTGGATTGCCTATGGTAGGATGGACATCTTAACAATGTTAATTCTTCCAGTTCATGAGCATGGAATATTTTTCCATTTGTTTGTGTCTTCTTGGATTTCTTTGAGCAGTTTTTGTAGTTTCCATTGTAAAGTTCTTTCACTTCTTTGGTTAGGAGGATGCCAAAGTATTTCATTTTTTCTATGGCAATTGTACATGAGATTATATTTTCTAGTTGGGTTTCTGTCTGCTTCTTGTTGGTGTATAGGAATGCTAGTGTCTTTTGCACATTTATTGTTTACCCTGAGACTTTGCCAAAGTCCTTTATCAGTGCAAGGAGGTTTTTGACAGATTCTCTTGGGTTTTCAAGGTATAGGATCACATCATCTGCAAATAGGGATAACTTAACTTTCTCTTTTTCTACTTGGGTACCCTTGATTTCCTTCTCTTGTCTAATTGCTCTAGTTAGAACTTCCAACACTATGTTGAACAGGATGGGTGAGAGTGGGAAGTCTTGTTTTGTTCTAGTTTTCTGGGGAAATACTTCCAATTTCTGTCTGTTTAGCAGTACGTTGGCTGTGGGTTTATCATAGACGGCTCTTACTATTTTGAGGTATGTTCCATCTATGCCTAGGTGTTCAAAGGTTTTTATCAAGAAGGGATGTTAGATTTTATTGAAAGCTTTTTCTGCATCTAATGATATATCATATGATAATTTTTATATCTGTCGATGTATTTCATTGCATTAATGGTCTGATAGCAATTATTAACAGATAGGATTTTTTTCCATTTTTATTTTACGTGGACATATTGTATATTGGTGGAGATTAGAACTCAGGTGGCCCATTTCCCAGATAGGTGAACATTGCATGCAATAGGTAAATGATGAACCCTCAGTTCCCTCCCCACCTCCTCCCTTATTGGTGTCCCCAGTGTCTATTATTTCCACTTTTTTGGTCATTTACCTCCCACATGAGTGAGAACATGCAATGTTTGACTTTCTGTTCTTGAGTCAGTTCACTTAGAATGATCTCCAGCTCTATCCATGTTGCTGCAAAGGGCAGGATTTCATTCTTCTTCTTTCTGTTTGGATGGTATTAAATGGTGTACATATACCACATTTTCTTTATCCAGTTAATTGTTGGAGGGCACTTATGTTGATTCCATGACTTTGCTGTTGTGAATAGTGCTGCAATAAACATAGATAGAAATATCTTTTTTATACATTGATCTATTTTTCTTTGGAAAATCCCTCATAGTGGAATTGCTGGATCAAATTGTACTTTAATTTTTAGTTCTTTGAGAAACCTCCATACTGTTTTCCATAGAGGTTGAACTAGTTAACAATCCCATCAACAATGTATGAGCTTTCCTTTTTCTTTGCAACTGTGCCAGCATCTGTTGTTCTTTGACTTTCTTATAATAACCATTCTGACTGGTGTAAGGTGATATCTTATTATGGTTTTAATTTGCATTTTTCTGATGATTAGTGTTGTTGAGCATTTTTTACGTTTCTTGGCCACTTATGTGTCTTCTTTTGAGAAGTGTGTGTTGATATCTTTTGCTCACTTATTGACTGGATTTTTTTTCATGTTGAGTCATTTCAGTTCCTTGTAAAATCTGGATATTAACCTTTAGTCGGAGGTGTAATTTGCAAATATTTTCTCCCATTCCATAGGTTTTCTGTTCACACTGATGATTATTTATTTAGCTATGCAGAATCTTTTTTAGTTTAACTAAGTCCTATTTTGTCTATTTCTGCTTTGGGTGCAATTGCTTTTGGGGTGTTCTTCATAAATTCTTTGCCCAGGTCAATGTCCAAGAGTATTTCCAAGGTTTTCTTCTAGGATTTTTGTAGTTTCAAGCCTTACATGTAAGTCATGAATCCATCTTAGTTAATTTTTGCATATGTGAGATACAATCCAGTTTTATTCTTCTGTATATGGCTAGCCAATTTTCCCTTCACCAGTTATTGAACAGGATGTTCTCTCCCAATGTTTATTTTTGTCAGCTTGGTTGACAATCAGTTGGTTGTAGATACGTGGTTTTATTTTTGGGTTCTCTATCTTGCTCCTTTGATCTATCTGTGTATTCTTGAACAAGTCCCATGCTATTTTAATTACTATAGCCTGATAGTAGATATTGATGTCAGGCAGTGTGATGCCTCTGTAATTGTTCTTCTTGCTTAGGATTGCTTTGGTTATCAGGGCTCTTTTTTGGTCCCATATGCCTTTTAGGATAGGATAATCTGGTACTGTGAAGAATGAGGTTAGTATTTTTAACAAGATTGCATTGAATCTGTAGATTGCTTGGGGAAGTATGCTCATTTTTAACAATTTTGATACTTCCAACCTATGAACATGGAATGTACTTTCATTTGTTTGTGTTATCTATGATTTATTTCATCATTGTTTTGTAGTTTTCTTTGTAGAGATATTTCACTTCCTTAGTTAAGCGTATTCCTGGGTTTTTCTGTGTGTGTGTGTGTGTGTGTGTGTGTGTGTGTGTGTGTGTGTGTGTAGTGGAAATGAGACTGAGTTCTTAATCTGGATCTAGGCTTGAGCATTGCTGGTGTAAAGGAAAAAAAAAGTACAGATTTTTGTACATTGGTTTTGTATCCTGAGACTTTACTGAAGTCATTTATCAGATCTAGAAGCCTTTTGGAGGAATATAAGAATTTTCTAGGTATATAATTGTGTTATCTGTGAACACAGATAGTTTGACTTCCTCCTTGCTGATTTGGATGCCTTTCATTTCTTCCTCTTGCTCTATTGTTCTTATTAGAAATTCCAGTATGACGTTACATAAGAGTGGAAAGAATGGATATCCCTGTCTTCCTCTTCTTCTGAGGGGGAATCAGTATTTAGGATTTTAAAAGGAAGGAGTTGGTCATTTTTGTCAGAAAATTTGTCTATACCCTTAGTAAAACCAGACCATGTCAGTTACTTGTTCATAGTCTACAATGAATAAATTATGTGTAGTTGTGTTTTTATATATCTCATCATCTTCCAAAGTTTGCAATGGTAAGTAATTCTCTTTTAGGAAAATAATTAGAAATATAATTAGAAGTACTCTACCCTAGTGAAATGTTTCCTTCTGTGATCGATTCAAAATGACCAAATATATTTTTTATGCTTTATATTGAGATGTGAAGTTTAATTCTTCTCTCCTTGAATCTGGTTTGGCTTAATGATTTGTTTGACCAATAGAATGCATTAGAAGTAAAACAAAACAAAACAAAAAGTAGTAATTTTCTTAAACTCTGAGGCTAATTCAGAAGATGTCTTATAGCTTGTACTAAATTTTTTAGAATGTAGGTTCTCAAATCATTGAAATGCCACGTAAGAAGTTAGACTATTCTGAAGACAAAAAAAAAAAAAGAAGATACTGAAATTACCTGAAGAAAGAGAGTGAGACATAGATGTCCCACTAGCATTAGCTGTTAAATCCCTTAAGAATTTGAGCCATTCCAGCTGAGGTCCCAACTGTTGGAGATCAGATGTGAGTTGTCTTTACTGACTCCTGCCCAAATTGGAGATTCATAAGCACAATCAATGATTGCTGTTATTTCAAACCAATATGGTTTTATTTCTCAGGAAGGGAGTGTTTTGCAGCTGACTAACTGGAACATTTTCCATTATTAGTTATTGGCTATAAAAGTTTAAAGTTATGGATATTGTTGGAGAGTTTCTTTATCTTGACTTCTCTATGTAATAAAATAGCTGGAGTCATAATGAGGCTAAATTTTGAAACAGGAAAACCTTGTCCTTAGTGTCCTTCCAAATGTTCATGTTTTTATTCTTCATCTATGGCATTTCCTACCTATTATGCAGCTTAACAGGAACCCTATGTGCTGGTTCTCATTGCTTTCTTTCCGAATAATCCCTGCAATCAGAAAATGGAATTTTAAATTTATCTAATTGTGTCCATGTTTAGTTGTGACTGGTAATTCCTACTTGATTATTATTAAGAAGCAATTCTTTCATTCCACAAATATCATTTTATCTTCTCACCAGCTCTGTATCAGTTTTGAACTAGATTATTACTAGATCGCTTCAGTTTATCCTAAATTTACCCTTCCTGTCCCCTGCACTGCATCCAGAAGTCTTTCTGAAATATAAATACTAACACTAATCTTCTTTTCAACCCTTCCTTTCATATACCACACACATTTCTCCCTCTCTCTCTCTCTCCCCCCATACACACATATACACACACAGAATTCTTCAGAAAATAACCTAAGTTTCTTAAAATATTCTATATCGTCCTTAGAAAATTTGTTCTTGATATTTTTAGTCTTATTATCTCAACATTGTCCTAAACTAAACTGTTATTCTAATCCCATGACATACTCAAAGCTCCTCAAACTTTATGTGTGTAGTCTTATCTGCAGGTCTCTGTAAAGGTTTTTTGGGGGAGTTTCTCTGCTCTGTGGAACTCACCAAATCTCTTTATCATTCTCCATATTCTTCAGTCTTCCAATTGTCTCACTATCCCTCAGTAAAAATAATTATCACAATAAAGACTTGCTGGATTCCTCTCTCTTAATGTTGATCACATAATCTCTCTATATACAATCTCTCATTAACCTCTTAGAAGCTATAGACACCTCTACAATAACCCTAATATTATTATTCAGTTTTCACTACATCATAAAATCTTAAATGCCAGTAGAGTGACTTATTCACAATCTTTTGTAATCATAGTGTCATGGATACAGAAAGCAACAAAGAGTCTGTTAGATGAATAAATATATGAATGAATGATTATTTTTGTGTGCTCATATTGACTTATGTATTTAATACAAAATAAATACAATTTTGATGTTAAAACTATTATTTATTTTATGTTAACACTATTAGTAGAGCTATTTTTACCTTAGATTGAAAGATTTCAAAGTGATTTTTGTAGAATTACTTCCTAATTCTTTCTCTCTGGGTAAAGCATGCATGCAAAAATTTTCCAGCTTTACCATGAGCTCATTTTTTAAAAATATTTTCGTATATTATCCCTCTAACTAAACTACTTGTTTACATAGTAGTATAATGGTTTCCCTTTAAGGAAAGTATAAAAATTATATATTGCTCTTAACAAATTAATAAGATTGTTAGTGTTTCTAGCACTTATAGAAACCTTAATTACCATTGCTATATTGCTTCAATAGTAATCTAAAATATGCCCCAGGAGTTCCCCATGTCAGTTTCAATAATGTAGGCCATTGCTTATGATTGTTAATAATTTTTTTCTATTTTATTTCATTGTTTTACCATCAGAAACAACTTGTCACAACACAGCAGCACCTGCTGAAACATGCTTTTTATAATTTGTAAATTCATAAAGTATCTCAACTGTTGCATCTGTTTTATAATTTTTAATTAATGCAACTACATCTATTGTTTTTTCTAAACACAATAATGGCTATTGTTTTTAAAAACATAATATTTACTTCTAAAATAATGTTTAATATTTTTTCATATAATCTGCTGAGCATGTTTCATTTTTAAGATATTACATTTCTAAAAAGATATTAACCCAAGTGGAAATATTGCTTGGAGGAAGATAGAGAGAACCTGGTAAAATAAGTAGTGGTGCTAACTTGGACCAGGAAAAGCCGAATCGTGCCTACCTGCCAATGACCTGAGAATTGCAAGTGATCCTCAGTTAGGAAATAGGCTTTTTTTTCCTCCTTCAAAGTCGCCATCACTATCTCAGGGCTGTGTCTCATGAGGAGAGAGAGACCTACATTGCTCTGCTATGTTGCCCTGGTTGTCTTGAATTCCTGGACTCAAGAGATTCTCCCACCAAAGCCTACCCAGTGGTTGGTACTGTAGGCATACCACTGGCTCAGGAAACAGGGTCTTGCTAGGGTATCCTATCAAGATAGAAGAAGAAAGCATCTAAACCAAATTTTGTAGCATGACAAAGGCTTGAGCAGGACAGATCTATTCCATAAGATGCCATCCACAGCCTTCAGGACTGACCAAAAACAAAAAAAGAATATAAGCATATAAATTAGCATAGAATATTAGGTATTGATCAAAGCCAAGTTTTACCAAAGCTGATGAATCCAATGAAATGTGGCTGTTGAATATGCTCTTGATAAGTGAAATAGAATATTAAAAGATAAAATGGGTATGAATAGATGCAACATTTTCCTAAGAGCTAGTCTATATCTTTAGATAAGACTAAAAACGCAAATTCTGGCATGAACTGAGATATTTCTATATCCCAAAGAAGTGAATCTCAAATAACTCTTGAGCTACATGGTGAAATGACATTATCTAGCACCCATCAGGCAAATTTAGGATGAGATAAATAAAAAAAGACATCATGCTTAAATCTCATCTGCTCTCAATATAATTAGATTTTAATTAAACTATAATGAGAAAATTGTAGTTGGATTGTACTTTCTTATGTACTTAGTAAGAATTGATTTTGGAAAAAAATACTATGTACATCTTGCTTACAGTTGTTAAAGAATCACAGTGGTCAGAAATGATAGGGTCCAAAGAAATTCTCATTCTAGATGCCAGAAAAGCAGACTAGGCAAGATATGTGAAATACAGGATAGAGAAAACAGGTCTAGGAGTAAATAGCGATTCCTTTTACATGTTATTCAGCTATTATATGACAATCAAGTAGGATAGTATGTGTTGTTGTTTTGTTTTCTTTTAGTTGAAGTCTCACTCCTTGGTCCAGTGGTCCAGGCTGGAGTGCAGTGGCATGCACGCTCACGGCCCCTCCAGCGTCGACCTCTGGGATCCAGCGATCCTTCCACCTCAGCCTTCCCAGCAGCCAGAACTACAGACGTTCGCTACCACGCCTGGCTATTTTTATTTTATGGTAGAGACGAGGTCTCGCCAATTTGCCCGCGTTGGTCTTGAACCTGCGGGCTCAGGCAATCCACTCGCCTTGGCCTCCCAAAATGCTGGGATTACAGGCTGAGCCACCGAACCCAGCCAGTATGTGTCATTTTAAACCTACTAATCAACAAGTTATAATGAATGGCACTGCAAATATATTTTTGACTGTTCTTCTAATTATATCTTTAATATTGATTTCTATAAATGGAACTAGAGAGTCAGGGCATGTAAATATTTCTACTGTTCTTGAGACATGCTCTATACTGATCATGGTGTTGCCCACATAGTAAGTCTCCAACAAATATTTGTTGACTGAATAAATGAGTGGCACAAAAGAGTTTGTGTTGTGATAATTACACATCAATCAGCAGCACATTAACTTTTATTAGTGCTGCCAGACTAATAATAAGTATTTCAAATTTCACATATTCAAGTCTGATTCCATTTTTTTTTTCTAACTACCATAGTATCCTCCTGCAGGCCTTCTCATTTCAATCATCAACAGCTTTATCTTTCTACTTTTTCAGGGTCTACCGTCAAAACAGATATTTCTGGAACCAGTTCCTTCTCACCACTTCCACTGTTGTCATAAACTTGATCCAAATCTCAATCATCTCTCACCTAGAATATTGCCATAGTTTCTTGGCTGGCCTTTGCTCTCTATCTTCCTGCTTTTGGCATTGTCACTCAGTGTGGAGGAGGGGATGTCAGATCATGGCTTTCCTCTCTTCTAAAACTCCATTGGCTGCCTTACAGAGGCCTTCAATGCTCTAGGTGATTTACTCTTGAACTAGAAGACTAAATGACATTATCAAGTATCTATCAAGGAAAGTTAAAATTAGAGAAATGAAAAGAGGCAGGATGCTCTGTAACTCAACTGCTCTCAATATAATTCGATTTTGATTAAAATACAATGAGAAAATTGTATTCTGTTAACTTGGATTTCTTTTCTGTCTACCTTCCCTTAACTCACTCCTCTAGAAGCCCACTGGCTTATACACCATTCTTTAGCCATGCCAGATTTACTTCCAATCCATGCCTTTGAATTTACTGTTTTCTTTTGCCTGGAAACATCCTTCTAGTAATTACCCACATGGCTCATTTCCTCATTTCTTTCAGAACTTGACTCAAATATCACTTTCTTAGAGAGGTATTTTCTGACTTACTATTTAAGTGTTCCCCATTTCCTTAAAAAAAAGAAAAACTTCCTTTTCTGCTTTTTTTTTTTCTTTAACACTTATCACTCTGTAGTGATTATGTATTTTATGTATATATTTTAAGGTGTCCCTCCTCCACTCAATAGAAAGGAAACTATATAAGGACAGGGAGGTCTGTTGATTTTATGTGCTGCTATACCTCCAGAATCTAGAATAATACCTCACCCATAAGAGGTACTCTGAGTATTTGTTAGGTGAATGAATGAATTAAATTCAGGAAAATCTGATTGTCATCACTCATTCCATTGCTATATGTAAGACCGTGGTAACTCCTTTGATTCACCCCAAAAACTTCAGCCAGACGAATACCATTTCCCAGTGAAGTATCCATGGCCTCCAGACTGCCTAACAAAATCCTTTTCTTAGTTTTCCCTTTTCCTTTGCTATTGCTCCTCTTTTCCTCTCCTCCTCCTTATGCTTCCTCCTAATATAATTCTTTGCTTGAATTAAATAAATCTTTCCAGACAACTAGTGTCCTCTACTATCCTGGAACTTCAGTGTACTATAGTATATTTTTATCATACTACTTTTAAATGAAATCTTTACCCTGAGTACTCAAGTCTTCATCTTCTGTATGAATATTTTCTGCTTTAAAGTATATCTGAATGGCTAGCTTCTGTAACTGTTTAAAAAGTAGATGAAAGAAGAAACAAACACAATGGATGATCAGAGAATCTTACTTGTTAGCTAAGCAGTTTCTACCTTACATACTTTCCACATATTATTTTATTACATATGAAAAATAACAGAGTAATACAGAACAACCCTGTTTTGATGATTCATTATGCCATGGACTTAGTGAAACTGCCCAACACTTTATATCCCTGGCATACCACACAGCTCAGAGTATTATGTAGTTCTTCAAGGGAAAAAATTATTTTTCCCAATCTAGACTTAATTTTGCATAGGTTTTTCCACTGAGAAGTACTCCAACCATCAACTCTTCTCAGTACCAGGAAGACAGTGTCTGTACATTGAGAATTTATCAACATGGCTATTATTTTTAGCCCCCATCATCATGCATCCTCAGAATTGAAAACATAAGGGAATAGAGATGATAAGAGATACTCTTCTGAGTACTAAAGAGTAATAGTCTTCCAAGTACTATAGCAGAAAACATATGGAGGTGCATATTCTCAAGAACTTTGAATTACTTTCAGAGAACACATTAGGCACTAAACAAAATTTAAGGTTGAACTGTTAATTGCAATTTCAACTTGCAGAATGCCCCCAGAATAATGATATCAGCAATAATAATGATAGCAACTAATAACAGATGACATTAAATAAACACTACTATGTGCCATTGATCTAAATATCTTACCTGAGATAACTGAGATAACTCATTAGAGAAATACTTCTTTAGAAGGACTGAATCCTAGGGAAATATGTGTCATCAGACCTGAAGATTTCTACTCACATTAGGCAAGGGACCATACATAGTTGTACCTGTCTTCATCTTTTCGCAAGAAATATTAGAGGGTGGTAAATCAGGACCAAAAGGGATTTATTTATTTATTTTGCAGAAACAAAATAAAAAATTGACAAGAAAAGTTAGGAGGAAAATAGGAGAAGTATAGCTAGTTCATGGAGATAGATATGAGTAGTTAATGAGTACTGAATCACTTACTACTGTATGTCAGGTACTGTATTCAGCATTTTACAGGCATTTTATTTAATCATTAAATGCCATGTGACATGGGTTCCACTTTCCTCTTTGTAATGAAGAAGACAAGGAGCAGTTAAATATCTTGAGCATGGTCACCAGCTAATAATAGGTAGTAGAACTGGTAATTTAATCTTAACAGTGTGACTCCAAGACTCTGCTCTTAACTCTTGGGATATATCCATGAGCACTTTGAACTTTTTTATTTGAAATATTCTGGTTATTTATGTGTTTCCTCATGAAGCTAAACAGTAAAACTTTACTATACAAAGAGACTAGGTGGGTTCCTTTAGAGCAGCCAGGAAGTAGGGTATAAGGAAAATTGCATTCCACTTTACAGTTTACTTATAGGGAGATTCCAGAGATGAGAGCTCAACCAGCAAATGACAGTCAAAAAGAAGAACAAAATATAAAATAAAATAAATGATGCCTCTAAAGACCCACTGTAAGGGGGTAAAAAAAGAAAAGGAAAAGAAGAAAGCAAGGGGGAAAAAAAAGAGAAAATTTGTCTATGTATGAACACTTTACTCACCACTCAAAAAGTCCACACTTTCATTTTTATTCCTTTTTTTGAAGTTCCAAGACTTATTCTATGTCTAGTATTATTTATTATTTACACTTGAAAATATTGCTAAGCTTAGATGATCAGTGGAAAGATTAAGACCACAAAAGTACAGTATATCTCTTACTTGTAACCAGGAAGGAAACCATATGTACTTATTTTCTTTATTGTCACTATCTCAAAATTCAAATACACACAATCACACACTTAAATTTAGTGAAGGGGAAAGTCTAATACAAATGGATGGCGGGTCAAACATTTACAAAGACCTTACATAAATTGTGAATGAAAAGTCTGTTAGTACTTGTTTACATTCCAGTAAATGTTATTTAAAAACATGTTATTACCATTTATTTATGAATGTTTTATAATAATCACATTACAGATATTTTAGAATATCACATTAGGCTGAAGATCATCAAGTTTTTGTAGATTATTAATTATTTTCAAACAGGTAAGATATTTTTTTCCTGAAGACCAAACGTCACACTGCATTTGAATTCATATCCTGGGACCATATTCATGTAGAAATTACCTTACAAGTGTGTCATTCAGCACATAGGTAATTTTCTCAAGTAAGGACTTCTGTTACACTTTGCCAAATAACAAACTAGTAAATTGAAAATATAGCATACAATAAAAGTTTGAGTCCATTTTTTCCCCAATGAAATCAAACAACAATTTGTATGGACTTAATTGTGAATTCTTCACAGTATGAAGAAATAAATTTTTCACCTTCCTGTTATACTGTTGCCTTTTTCCAATCCAGAATTATAGAGAAGTTGTAAGGGAATTAGGGGTGTTACACAGAGCTTTCAGGTACAGCATTTGAGTTTTAAAACAGGTTTAACAGCAATTTTTGATGAGTAATATACTATAATTTATCTTTTCAAGTAGTCTACATGGACTTTAAACTCTTTCATGGAAAATTCTCAAGTTTCCACAATAAAAAAAAAAAAAAAAAGCTCTGCTTTCTTTGGGGAATATTTTTGGGAAAAAACAACTTCATTCAATTTTCATGGAAAAAATACCTAAATAGTAGTATTGCTGTTCAAATCTTGCCACATTTCTTTTTGTGGGTATTTTGAAGTAAATGAATAGGTTTATGTAAACATTATGATTTGGCTTCTCCTGGATGTTAGAAAGAGGCAGTGTGTAAGTAGTGACGTATGTGGGCTTTACGTAAAGAAATTTTGCCATTTTTCAGGCCAGATATAGCTTTTGTATCAACAAATGGAACACAAAACTCCAGTCTATGCCTTAGAGGGGGAAAAAAATCCTACAACACTTAAATAAAATCTCTGCATTTTAGATCTGTTGACTAGAGTATTATACATCTCTAATTTGACTAAACTTTTAATATTATCACACATTCAAGTGAATTCAATAGGTGATAGTTATCTCTAGTAATCTTAAAGGACTGAATTATTGCTATTAGAGATCTGCTGGTATAGATGTTTTTAAGTAAGAGTGGAGCTAATGTCTGAGCAGTCCATTATGTCTTCCTATGAAATAGGTAGACAACACATATTTTCTAGGCAAACAAGGCCTAAAAATTATTTACATGGACAACTCTGAATCATTTACTTCTTGACCACAATTAAAACAGGAAAATTGTTCAATGAAGCTTCCTTGAAGTTTCAATTAGAAATCTTTCTTTAATTCAAATGTAAATTTCCAGTAAGATTCCACCCACATATATTACTATCATCTTCATTGTCTATATACCTCCTCGGTCTTTTAATATATTGTCCTGTGTTAGGTTAGTCTTTGATTTTTATCTGTTTACTAGGATATTTTCAGTTATCGACTAGTCACACTAGGAAGCTTTATACAGATTCTTGAAATCTATTTCTAATTGTTTTCACAGTTGATTAACTTGAGTCAGTTATGTAAGAAAGGACCACTATAAGTAGTAGAGTTCATTCCTAGGCGGAACTGCTAACACTGGTCTGTTTGAAAGTCCCTTTTTGTGCATTTACACCCAGACTCTTAAGCAATGATGTCAGCAATACCCTAGAGTTAAAAAAATAAAAAATAAAAAAATTTAAAAAGCATGTGGAAACCCCAGGTAGACTTTATTTCATGGAATGTATGGACTTTCTTAAACCAGGGTAGTTCTTGTGTTTGTTTGTTTTGGTTTTCAGTTCAGACGCATCTTATAATGAGCTGACATCTTCAAATCACTGAATACAATCTACTAAAAAGCAATATGTGTATCCAGGAAGTAAGAAAATGTTTTATTCTGGATGCCCTTCTCTCTCTCTCTCTCTCTCTCTCTCTCTCTCTCTCTCTCTCCTCCCCACACACACACACACACACTCTTTGTTTTTCATATCTTAAGATAATGCTGACATCATTGCTTAAAGGTCCTAGTGTGAATGAGAATGATCATTTTCACACCAAATATCCCCAATGACTCTGTCATCTGGCCAGTGACTAGGAATACCTCTTGACCAGTGACTAGGAATACCTCTTGACATCTCACTTTGCAGAACAACAATAGTCTCTTATCACCTGTCGAGTCAATTCTAAATGTCTCCACACCTGCTGCTGGTGAGTTCCGGCTATCAACAGCAGTGTTTCTGTGATATCACTTCTGCCTCTTCGAGAGTAATGCTTCAAACTGTCCTGTTGCTCAGATAGCGGACAAGTTGTCTAAAATGAAATCTGAAGGTACTGTCTATGCATTGTCAATAGACAAAGTAAACTAACTATTCAGACTAAAAATAAAAGGGGAATGGAATATAATTCTGATCATCAGGGACTTGCATTCATGGTATATATGTGTGTGTGAAAGAAAACATTTAACTTGTAAAACGTGTTAATGAGATCCTTGAGTTAGAGCAATAAAGAAAACCAAAAATTTCAAATTATGAAAATCACATTTCATATTTTCCCCCTAAAAAGTAATAATAGATAATTGAGTTTTGAACTCGATCATCCTTTAGTTAATGAGAAAGATATAAGCTTTGACTTTAGGCAGTGATTTTGATCTATATATTTTTTATCCTTGTTCCTGGGATTATTATTCCTGCCTCACAATTCACTGGTGGATGACTGATGAATGAATTGCTGCATAATGGTGAGAAGATTATGTGTATATTTAGAAGTCCTTTATTTTCTGTTGTCTTCTATATTTATTCATGTTCATTATCCAACTAGATCTAAAATTTATATCCTTATTGTTTATTTAGATTAGTGGATATTGACTTTAAAATTATCTTTTCACCTTTAAAAATCATCTAGTAGCCTTTATGGTCAAAGGATAAAAACCATGAACATAATATTTGAATAATATAAAAATTATATTTATTATGTTGGAAAATATTTCAAATACAATAAAAAATGTGACAGACTAGATATTTATTTAAAACCTGTATCTATCATGAAAGAACAAGTGCCAATCAGCAAAGATTGTTTACAAGACTGTTTTCTCATTTTATTTGAATAGAAATATATGATTACATAGCGAATCTCACAGAATGAGTTTCTACCAATTACAAACAAATTAAGACAATTTAAAAATCCTGACTAAATGTTAAGTTTAGACATTTTAAGCCAAATATTAATAATAAACATCAACAAACTACAAAAAAGCCACAAATTTTTATTGTATAAAATTGTTATTGTATAAGAATGTGTTGTTTGTATGGTGTCTTTCTTCTTGTATATATTTGAAGCACAAATAAACTTAGGCATCTAGATGGCTAAGTGATATGTGTGTTTCACAATATTAATTAAATAGTTGGAAATGTTAGCTGAAATTTTTTCTGATGGCATTAAAGTTAGTCAATAGCAAACTTCAGATATAAACTTTAATTTCACATCCATTTCAGATTCTACACACACACACACACACACACACACACACACACACATCCAGCCTAGGGCTTCTGACCCAAGCTGGATATGCTGCAGTGGCCAAGAGGGCTGAAACTTACAGGTACATTTGTGCATATGTATTTCTGTGCATGTGATTTATGTGTATATGTGTGTTTGTCACTATTTTTTTCTCAATGCTTTTTTGTTTTTTACTCACTTGATATGCTGCAGCAGTGGTGGTTTGGGAGAGAAAGGGGCACATCTTACCTTACTGGTACATTGACATTGAATCAGTCAAGTGTCCCCCCCTCTTGGGGCCAGTTCCTGCTGTTTTCTATCTCCTGCTGAGCCCTTTTGAGGCTCCTGGCAACCTCCTCACTGAGCATCCCCATCTTATAGTTCTCTGAGGCAGGTAATATCCTCAGCAGCAAACCTCCTGCCACTCAGCCTCCATGCATACATCACCATGCTACCCCTTACTCTGAGTTATTTGGTATTGTCCTGTGGCCTCCTCGAGTTGAATTCATAGTGAAGGCTCCACTCTGACATCTTCCACACACTCCATGGCCTACCTGACCTAAGCCCTGCATGAAATGAAAGTTTTATTTAGATACCTGAATAACTAGGCACTGGTTTATTTCCTGTACCCTAGAGACTCATGGTCAGTTCTCCAAGGCATCCTCTCACTATGGTCTTTAAAGTTTTCTCTTTCATGGTCTGACTAAGTTTGGATATAGGGCATAAGAAGTATTCACTTTTCCCACTTCATATTAGGCATGCAACTATCCTCAGAGGAAGTAGTGTTTACAAATGCTTATTGAATACAGCATAGATTATTCCAGTACCTCTATATAGAATATAGGCATACTTAACAATATTTTAGTTTTCCTGAGAGTGGAAACAATTAAAAGTCTATTGCAACTACTTGTTGGAAAGATAGGTAGATGTGGCAATCTACATAGATAGATAATGATGACAGATAAATAGAGAGACAGATAGATAATTCAAACACTATCGTCAGCTAAATATATTTTTCGTATTAATGACTTGAACATTTTATGTTATGCATGACATTTACAATTTTTCTTTATGAAAATTGGATTTAATATTTTTACATTGTATGTGCTTTATTCATAATAAAAAGAATAAGTGAAAAAAACTGGCTGAAACTTTAAAATCACAGGCTCTTTTCCTTCCTTTCTGCTCTTACTCTCTCCAAGCATACATACCAATAAATAAAAGAGAAGAATGGATTAGGAATGAACAGTAAGTGGAAAAGGGACAAGTTCTTCATGGCCAAGCCTGAAATCATTTCAGTTAATTAAACACCAGTTATTACTAAAGCAATAGAGAACATGTTTAGTTTTTAAAAATATTAATTGTAATTTTTCTACACTACACTTTTGTTACTTATTTCTTCATTCATGGCTAAAACTGTTGGACCTGTCAAAACACAGAAACACTTGGGAAAAGAATCCCAGGGCAGTTGATCCTGAAAAGTTGCCATCTTCCCTGGAAGTTTCCAGTGAGCTGAGTTATTCTCACTGCAGCACAAAGGACACATAGACCCACAGTATCATTCCTTCTGTTTGTCTTTCCATTCTCATTTTCCAGACTGTTTTATACAGCAACTATTCAAACTTTTTTTGGATACTTTAGTTAGCTATGGCTTCCAAAAGTTTGGTTAAAATAGTAAGTGAAGCTGAGCAAGCAACATTTTGGCCTTTTCATTTTATTTGGCTGACCAGTCATTTCTTGCCCCTCCCCCACTTTATTCTCTTAGCATCAGCACTGAGCATTCTCTGGATTCCCTGGATTCAGGATTTGGCTGTCTGGCCAGTGGCCATGTTATTGCATGGCACACATCTGTGCCCTTGGACTCAGAGGCCTCATCTTCATTTTAGGGCCCTAGAGATATTTCTGCCAAAACTCCAAAAGTTGTTCCTTTGTTTCATTTTTTTTTTCCGTTTTTCTTTCTTTTCATTTTTTTCTTCTTTGTGTTTTTTCTTTAATTCTTGAGAACAAATGAGCTACATATATATCTGATTGTCAATAGCTGATAGTACTATAAAAGGCATCAAGAAGAGTAGATTTGAAAAGCTTTAATTCATCTCCTAGCTCCATCCCTCACTAACTCTATGATGTTGGAAAATTCACTTAAATCTCTTAGCCCCTGTGGCCTTATCTGCAAAATCAGACCTGTTATGGGATTGTGTAAGAAGAGAGAGCAGTTGACATAGGTGGGAGAACTTTGAAAATGCTGTACTCTTGTATATGCAATGTATTAGTAATACTGTTAGATCAGATAGCCTCTCTTCTATCACTGACTAAGATGCAAGGTACGTGAGCTAAAGAGATCCAATTCATTATCCCAGGGTTGTATTTCAAAGGGCTTTATAAAGGCCAAGAAAAAAATAAAAGCTAAATGATACATTTAAGCTTCCATCTTCAGATTAAAATAACCACCAAAAAGTTATGATATCCATAACAATGTCCTAGATTAATATTTTATTCTGTAAATTTAGATTTCAGAACTCTTTCCCCTTAAGTGATAGAGATTAGGTACACTTATCCTTACAGCTAATAGAATTAAATAACTTCTATGCTCACAGCCTGGAAAACGTTATCATACTGAAGGGCCACATGAAAAGGTACTTTTAGGACATGCCAGTGACAGTTTATACACAAAAGTCAGTCCCTTTTCAAATGTCATTTCCATTAGTATCTTATATCAGAATAACAAGTGAAATGAACACGCTGTAACCTAGTATTTTAAAAGGTTATGTTGAAGGAGTAGAGAAGCTTAAATTAATTTTCCCTGTTCTCATCCAGTAGGCCTTTGCTCAATAGGATTTCCTTTAATTCTATCTTAATCCATGTCTCTGTGGATGAACCAAACAGACCACAACATGGAAGAGCCTGCCAAAATGGCTGCCTGCCAGCAGCCCTCTCTCCTCTCTAAGGTAGACCTCAGCTTAATGATTGTACAGTGATCCAAATCAATGAGGATAGCAAAGAGCAGACACGTATCTCATTAAGCTCTGCAAAGATCTATTTGTTTAGCCATGTGTAAATATTGCCCTAAAATGGTAAGTTGTTTAGCACGCATTAATCATTTACTAGATTTATTCAATTCCTAAAATTAATGCTAAGAATAAACCATTTTGAGGAGTTTTTCTATATAAGAAATATTAATTTACTGTTTGGGAGGAGTTGCATTGCTGTTGTTTGTTGCTGGAGACTTGATATAAGCAAAGGGCATGTAGAAAATTATTTAGAATGTCTAATGGAATTCACATTATATTCTTGAGATTATAAGTTAGTCAAAAACAAAGTATTCTCTAGCAATACTAATTAAATGAACTAGAAACGTTAAATGAAGGCTAAATACCCACACAGTGCTATCGTGCTCTAAGTATTGTTTTCAATTATTCTAAGTATGTTATAGAGGTCTCATACATATTTCCTAATTAACTGCTTTACTTCAATTATTCCATGCCATAATCTTTTCCTTCCCTACATTTTGTCAACTATTGGGAGACTATAAAAGATGATATTATTTATTTTGAGACCAATGTCTGATCATACTTGGGTAAAAGGTATTAGATGTTCATTGATTGAACATTTATCACCTTAAATATTATTCATAATTCATATCACTTAAGATGTTTAAGTCTAATTTTCAGCTTGATGGAATTCAGCATTATTAAATTAAATTTTTTTCACTGAAATTTATTTGGGCTATAAATACAATAGCTGAAAGTACCCACATGAGACTAGATTTTTATCAACTAATGAACAAATGGATCGATCTTGAAAACGTTGTCTATACAGAATATGAAAAATTGAAAATATCTTTTATTAACTTGAAGTTTGGTATAGTAGGTAAAATTTAATTCTAAGTAGACATTTGTCAGAATTTGAATGACTAAAATAATTTTTTAAAATGTTTGTTTCTACAACTTATCTAAAATTATTACTATGATAGGAATGGATCCTCTCTTAATCATCCATGCAATCACTGTATTCAATCACTTAAATATTTACCAAATAAAAATACAAATTTTACACCATATGTATCATAAAAGACTGCTAAAGTATGATACATGACTATATTGTAATTAATTTAGGAAAACAAAATTAAATTATGAAAAAAATTAGTCATCTTTGTAATATTGTCCTAAGTAAAATGTCTGCTGGTTCACGGTCTGTGAACTACAGGTTCTCTATAGAGAACTCTCTGAGCTTTCCAAGAGCTTGCCTATAAATAAAAATATTCATTATTACCTCATCTCTACTATTTAAAATAAAAATGTCCTCTAGAAATTTTGCTTTAAATACTCTTTTCCTACCAATACCAGAAGGAATTTATTTTCCTTATTATTCTAAATTTATTTAAATTTGAAATACCGAAATATATATAAATGACAGAGAATAATGTAACAAATATTTTTATATTCCAATTTTACAAATGTCAACTTTTTTATATGGACTTTAGAATATGTTTTATTGAATATAATGCTACAGACAAAGTCAAAGGCCCTTCCGAACATTCTCCCTAGCCACATTCCCTTTATTTTCTCTCTAGACTTATTTGGAATTTTTCTGACCCATGTTTCTATATTTAACCATAAATATTTATCCACAAAAAAAATATATATAACTTTTTGTGTTTTCTCACTTTATTTTATTATAAAGATGTGGGGTGCAAGTCAGAATTAGGTACATAAATAACAAATGTGCAGATGACATAACAACACAAAGGGTGCCTGATCCTAAACCAGGGAAAGTGAAGACGAGTTGAAGGACCAAACTTTTTGTGTTTTGAAAATTTTGATAAATAAAGTGACTGGTTTCTTCTTTGCTGGTTTTTCCCCCACTAAATATTATGGATATCATCTATACTAAAACATACAGAACTAGTTTATTTTTTCTACACTATGAATACATTATATGAATATACCAAATGTACCAAACTGTGTTTGTTTATTCCTTTATTAGTGAAGATTTTAGTTTGTCTTATTTCATTTGTTTTGGTTGTTTTAAGGAATGGTGCTGGGACCTTTTTTATAAATATCTTCTGGTGTATGAATTTGAGATTTTCTCTAGGATAAGTATTTGAAGGATGCATGCAGGTAAGAGGAAGACCACCAACTCCAGGACATTTCCCCAAGGCTACATAAACTCAAATAAAAGACTTGAAGGATAAGCAGGCATTATTAGCAAGGTGACAAAAGAGGAGTTGGAGCCAGAGGGATTTTTTTTTCCACTTATATAAAAATGTGCTTATTTATAGTCTTCTTGGTATTGAGTCAACAGATTCGTGTCCTTAACATCCCACAACCTCCTACCTTCCAAATATGTCTTAACAGATCATCTGGTAACCACTGTCATTCACTCCTTCTCAATAAGTTTCAAATTCTCATAACCACAGCCATTTAAATGCTAATATTTGGGGAAATCCTTAGTTCTACCCTTTTACTGTTTTAAATGCTAATCTCATCTCAAAGAAACTTTCATGAAACATCCATAATAATGTTTGACCAAATATCTGAGTACCAGAGCCTAGTAAAGTTGACACATAAAATTAACCATCATACCCGGTAGTACATATGACCAATCCATGTTGTTAATCGTAACAATCTGAGTTTAAAGTTAAGAAAAAATATTCATATTGAGTGGTAGTTCATCTCAGAAGTCATCTTAATATGGAGACTACTAAGGCAGGACGGAAGAGAAATCATAGTATAAAGAATCATGCTTATTTTGGAAAGAGGGGCCACTGTTCCTACCATAATACAACTTCACAAACAGAAGTTCAGGGCCCTGCAGGATCAGCAGCTCAAGTATGTAATGATGAGTTATGTTTTTGTGAGTTTTGGAAGGCAACATTATAATTTATTCCTGGAGAACTATAAATATGAATTTCAGAAGCAAACGTCGAGCAGCAGCAAACTTACGCGCTTGAATGTATTATAGGCAAGTGATCAGAGTAAAATGAAAGGAAAATTTCAATCAGTACCTGATACCTAGTTCTTTGACTGATTCCATATTGCTTTTAACTCTCTCTTTTCTATATGTGTATGTATGTGACATGTATATCATACATGTGATATGCACATCATTGTGACATGTGTCTCATGTGTCATATATGTGAGACATCATGCATGTGCGGTGTGTGCCATATCATATGTGGGAGAAATGTATATCATATATATGTGATGTGTATGTCATATGTGTGACATATGCCATGTGCTATATATGTGTCCTCTGTGTCTTATATGTCATGAATGTGCTGTGTCATATATATGATAGGTGTCATGTGCATAACATGTGACATATTTATGATATCTAAGAAAACATGTGTCCTTTCTTCAAGCACTGCACAAGATGATTGAGTCTCCCTTACACAACTTTGTTTTTGTCCTCTTTATATTTATTTTGCTCACACATACACACACACGCACACACACACACACACACACAAGTGTTTTGAAACCATTTTATTATTATATGAGGTCTTGATATCTTGCTTTAAGTACCAGCTATTATAAACTTAACTGACTTAGAGAATACTGGAATCTGGAGGGTGAGAGAAGTTCCTAAATTTCTTTTGGTTTGATATTTCAGTTTGTAAAACTATTAGAATTGTTGAGCTGCTCTAGGAGTGATAGCATAGAAGCAGGAGCTCAGAGAAGTTATCAGGAAATGTACATTTTCTAACAAAGACTAACATTAGTTCTTTTATTGTGCCTGTGAAAAATCAGTCCTTGAAAATCTTGTTTCTTGGCTCCCTGGACATAATAATTGAGGTATCACTACTGCTAATTTTAGTGCCTCACCTCATACTTCTTGTTCTCTAATCCTTCAGATGTTTTTGGTATGTTGATAGAAGGAATCAATGCTCACCTGTTAGTGAATGTGAAACAGATATTTTTTTGAATCTTTGTCATCTTGGTATTCTGGGACAGTGTCAGGAGAGATGAGGAGGCTACAGTCAGCAAAAACAGCAACACAAAAAAGCAAAAGTGACACCGATATTGCATTTGTGACACTGTCATCATGCATAGTTGCCTCCAGTGTCCCAAGGTAGACTTGCTGATCATGTAGGGCAGCTACCCCCAGACTTTAGCAACAAGGCTCTTTCTGTCAGCAGATTGTTTTCTAACAGCCCCAGGCTGAGGTTTATAGGTAGCATTGGTGGTCAGGGGCTCCCAGAGTACCCAGGAGTATGGTTTGATTCACTGTCCCACTTGAGTGAGTGATCCGGATATTATACCTAATGACACACGACTGAAACCTTATTAAAGGGAGAAGAAATAAGCATACACAGTGGATAATATTATTAAAAAAGCAAAAGGAACAGAAATAAACCTAGCATGCTTTCACCAACTATACATTTTCAACAGACAACATTAAATTTAGCACAACAATTTTCTTCCTTTTTGTTTAAGCTTTTTATACAATTCCTACCAAAAGCCCCAAGACAGAGTTTAATCAACTTATTTCTTTGACTTTCTTGACAAAATGTGATAAATGTATTACATGGAAATGTATTAAGGCTCCTAGGAATAAAGACTAATTTTTAAAAAATATTCTGTCACTTAACCTGTCTCTACAAAAAAAAAAGAAAGAAAGAAATTAGCCGGGCATGGTGGCATGCACCTGTAGTTCCAGCAACTTGGAAGGTTGAGGTGGAAAGATCACCTGAGCCAAGCAGGTCAAGGCTGTGGTGGCCAAGAGCATGCCACTGCACTCCAGCCTGGGTGATAGAGTGAGACCAACTCAAAAAAAAGTGATAACAAAATCAATAATAAAGAGGCAAAATACAATTTTGCCATATGCTTACTTATTTTCTAATACAGACTCTTTTCAGAGGCACCCTGAGTAGAAACGTGGCAATTTCTTGTTTCACATCACAGAGAGAAATGCTGTTGTTTGGAATATTTAATGGAGATAGCAAATGTCCTAAAAAGTAGTACCATCAAAAATAGTCCAGCAATAATAAGTATTACCAACATATAGGCAGAAAATTGGAGGAACAGAGAAAAGAGAAGTGATGGCAAATCAAACAAGAGATAGAACTGAAGACCTACATCCAGGAAGCAGAGTTTCAGTCAGCACCATCACAGATGGAGGACAGGAGTCTAGTCTCAAGTAGAAAAACGGGTCAAAGAAAGCTGAGTACCATGTCAGGATTTCAGGCCCAAAGGAACCAGACAAAAGTTAAAAAATAAGTTAAAGTGGTTTCAGAGAAACTAGAAGCCAAATAATAAAGACTGAGGCATACGATCAAAGAAATACTATAAACAAGATTCAATTAATTAGGTATTGTACAACTCCCAAAAAGACATGTCCTAGAAGATGGTAGCTGAACCTGGAGATATGGGTAAAATAACTCAGTAATTGGACCAGAAGAAACAAGATAGTAGAAAACAAGGAGGCCAGGACAGGAGTTTGGTTTGAAGTACCCAGTAGTTTAGTTTACTGGGTCAGTAACTGTACAGGTCAACTTGCTGTTTAAAAGTCACTTGGAAAATGTATTTAAATATAAAGCAACACTACGGGATGAATTTTATAGAGGCAAAAAATGATCATTTCCCCCAGGTGTGTTTGATTTCATTTGTTTCTTTGTTCTTTTAAGTTACAATCCTTTATGAGATTTTGTTATCCTAAATAGTAGCTTAATTAGTAAAGTACATTTTGTGGGCAATAGAAAACAATGAGTGTTTTTCTCAGTCCTAAGAAAAATTGCAAATTATAAAGCTTAGTGAGACTTCTGTATCTACCAAATATAAACCTACTTAATGAAAACACAATTTGATACTATGAATGATTTATAATATAAATCATGATATCAATGATTTATAATACACATAATCACACACACACACACACACACACACACACACACACAGTGTACTATAGTCTTAGACTCCAGGACTCAAGTAAAAGCACTGTTTTCACCTTTTTTTTGGTCTTAACTTGACATATAGTGTGTGTGTGTGTGTGTGTGTGTGTGTGTGTGTGTGTGTGTGTGTGTGTTTTATTTTTATTTCAATAGCTTTAGGGGGTACTAATAGCTTTTGATTATATGGATGCACTGTACAGTGGCTGAGAAAATCTGGGTTTTAAGTGTACCCACCATCCCTACCTACACACATTGTACCTGATAAATGATATTTCTTCTCTCCATTCCTTCTAATCTTCCCCCTTCTGACTTTCCAGTATCCATTATAACTTTCTATATGACTTTGTAGATCCTTAACTTAGCAACATTGTTTTCTGATTGTGCCTTTTTCCACTACCCACCCCCCATTTTAAAATACTTAGTAGTATGCCCTCAGTGCCACATTTCCCCCTATCATTTCAACTTTATTAAAGATTAAATATATCACTATTCATAAAATTACCCAGAATATCAAAACCTATAATAAAATAGGTTTTGGACATTCAGAGGGAATCCCAAGTCCTTTATAAAATATTTGTTTTCACAAAGCATGTAATTTTCTCTATGAAATATGGACAAGACATAATAAAGCGCCTCAAAATTAGGTCAAGATGTAGAAGCTTGGCAGTTCATGTGCACAAACCTTGGGCTAATTCCCAGAACGTCTTCTAAGGGTATCACAGTTTCTCAAATTAGTGTCTTGGCAAAATTAAAATGAAATTTTGGGGTCTTTAATCACTAATTACAAACAATGAGTGCTATATATCTGCTCTATAGATTTTTTAATGGCATTTTGGATTTCGTATAACTCTTTCCTTGTAGCTGCTACCATTCTTTTCAAGTAATACCCATTATCTTTATCCAATAAGTTCTTTTATCAGGAAACCCTTGAACAATGTTGGTGGGAATGAAAATTGGCACAACCATTATGGAAAAAAGTATAAAAATTTCTCAAAAAATAAAGAAAATAGAACTACCTAGAAATCCTTCCTCTGGTTATATACTCAAAGGAAATAAAATCAGTACCTCATAGAAATATCTGCACTTCTATGTTTATTGCTGTATTATTCAAAATAGCCAAAATGTGGAAACAATCTAAGTAACTGTCAATGAATGACTATATAAAAAATTGTGGAATAGACACACACACACATATAATGGAATATAATTCATCCTTTAAAAAGTAGGTGATACCACTGTGTGAGACAACATGGATAAACCTAGAGTACATGATGCTATGTGAAATAGGTCAGACACAGAAAGAAAAATACTGCACAGTCTCTCTCATATGTGGAATCTAAAAACAAATCAATAAAATAGAAACAAAGAGTCTGAACAGCAGTTACCAGAGCAGAGCGGGTGGGAGGATGAAGAGATATAGGTGAAAGGGTACAAAGTTGTAGTTATATAAGATGAAGAAGTCTACAGATCTAATGAAGAGCACAGGGACTATGTCGAATAGTAGTGTATTATATGATGGAAATTTGCTAAGAAAGTGGTATTTAAGTGGTCTATCTCAAAGATATGTAACAATATGAAATGTTTGGTATGTTAATTGACCTGACTACAGTAATATTTTAACTAGGTATATGTATATCAAAACATTACATTATGCACTACAGTATATACAGAAAGTTCTTTTCTCCAATATATTAAAGATACATATAGTAATAAATATAGTTATATATTATATGTAACTGATTAAGCTTTTGTATTTTTCAACTTCCTAAACATTATAAAACTAATTTTCAATAAAATACTAGCATTTTCTACTTACACTGAAAGTTGTAATATTAAATTTATTTAATTTCTCAAACTCTAATTTTTCTTCTAGTTAGAGAAGTCATTTTCATTTGATATAGTCATTCCTCAGGACCCAGGGAAGGACTGATTCCAGAATCCCTCACCACAAATACTAATATCTGCATATGCTCAAGTCCCTAATATAAAATGGTACAGTATTCACATATAGCCTACACATATCTTCTGAATGTTTTAAATCACCTCTAGCTTATAATATCTAATATAATGTTAATTCTATGTAAGCAGTTGCTATATGTTGTATTTTTTATTATTTTATTATTAGTTGTATTTATTGTTGTTTTTGTTGGTTGTAGAACCTGCAGATATGGGAGGTTGATTTTATTGAATTTCCTCTAAAAAAATAGACATATAATTTAATATTAACAGTGCATATTTCTTAATATTATATACATGATCAATTTGAAGGTAGACTTATTTTGAAATTTAGAGTAATTTGTGTCTTCAGAAGACCTGTCAATATGATTCCTAATTGCCATTTAAACTTTTGTTTAGATCCTGATTTCTTCATTTAAAAGGAAATAATAGACTGTTGTCTCTGCTATTTGGAAGGCTGATGTCAAAGGATGGCTTGAACCTAGAGGTTTCAGGCTATAGAGTGCAATGATTGTGTCTGTCAATAGCCACTGCTTTATCCTGGGCAACATAGCAAGACCCTCTCTCTAAAAAGAAGAATAAAAAGAAGGAGGGGGAGGAAGAAGGGAGGGAGGGAAGAGAAGAAGAAAGAAGAAGAGGGAGAAGAGGAATAAGAGGAAGAAAGAGGAGGAGGAGGAGAACAAAGAAGAAGAAAAAGAGGAAGCAGAAGATAAAGAAAAAGAAGAAATCTGTACCATAGAAATGCAATTAATTAATGAGAATTTATGTTGTGTGACAAATACTAAGAATGACAGAGCTTTTATTTTGAATAGGTTACATTTGCAACTTAAATAGAGGAAATAAAGCAAAACTTACAAAATGACCACAGTGCCATTGCATATGTAACATGATGCAAGTTGTACATGTAAATTATCTGTTATTCAACTGAATAAGTGTACTACATTTAAAACCTCATTATTATTAGTATTCCAATTATAATAATCTCAATGATGCTGATAAAATATAGCAATTAATATACATTTACAACAATAATTCCACTGTGCTAATTTACTTACATGATTTACCACGTATTTAGAACAATCAACCTATATGAGATCACTACTTAAAATAGTGAATATCAAGAACCTTAAAATATTGCTAGCAATCAAAACTGTCTGAATAAATCGTGAACATTTTGTCTTATTTGTGATAACCAGAATTATCATATGTAACATTTATGGCAGAGACTGCTAATAATTGTCCCAAATTCACTTTCATTTTTTCTTCCTGGACTCATGGCTAAGCCAGATTCCTCAGTCTTAATTGCAGTTGTGTACATCTATGGTTTTTGGTTTCTAACCAGTGAAATATTAAATGAAGTGGTATCCACTAATTCTGAACCTAGTTCATAAAAGAGTCCCTCAAATGCTCCTCCAGGCTTTTTTTCCCACCTAGCTTGCCATTATCAGGATAACCAGGTGACCAAGGAAGCTACATGCTGAAGATGGGAGAGCCTCAGTCATCCTAGATCACTGTGTAGAGGGAAGCTGTTCTGGCCACATCATCGTGTCCTGAGCAAGAGATACACTTATCTTCAAAATAAGACGGTATGTATGTTTTGGTGTATTTATTCTATTACTCAGCATTATAGTAATATTGATGACTTTAAAATGTGCTTGATATTGACATATATCCTAATAAATCACTATTAATCTCTCTTCTTTATGATAAGAATCATCAAATATATTAGACACTAATATTTTCACACAAATATATGTAAAATAATAATGTGGGCATTATTTTTAAAGGATTTTTTGAAATAGCTTCTTGAATTTAGGATTGTTCAAAACTCATGCCTGCTCACTACACAAAGCAGAGAAGAATTGGAAATTTAAGTGATTTCTACTACACAATTTTCTTTTTGTGTGACTTCAAGTTTACTGCTTCTTGTGGCATGACTGAGACATGCCTTCTTGCCTTTGTCTTCCAAGGCTCCGTGAATGCGAAGTATGAAGGAGTGAAGCAAGAAAGAGTAGGGGCACTATGGAATGTCTCAGTCTTATTCCTGAGGAGAAAAAAAAAATCCTTCTTCATTTTTCTCAGCTGCCTTATCTAATGAAGGTGAGACTTACATTTCTTAGGACTGCCCTTCTGCTTGGACTATACTTGATGCCACTGAGTTGGCACTAAGTTTTCCTTTGGCCCCTTTCCCAGATGTGAAGACCACTCACACACACACACACACACCACACCACACCACACCACACCACACACACACACACACATACACACACACACACACAGACACACACACACACACACAGACACACACACACACACACTTGATCTTAGTCTTTCTAATCCCACTCTCATCAGGATTCCTAACACACCAGTAAACATTCTTAGATCAACTCCAGTAATCAATACACAGAACACTCACATTGGAAGAACCACTGGGGATCATCGAGATTAACTTCCCATTTAAAGCATCAGAAAACAAGATCTCAACCTGTTAACTGCAGGCTACAATAAAGACCCAAGTCCTATGTCTTATAATTCACTGATTTTCTCAGTTCACTGTAAAATTTTTATACATCTCAGACCTTAGAGCCTAAGAATATTTTGCTTGTCTATTTAACTGAGTTCAGTAAAAGATAAACCTGAATAAAGGAAATCAAGAGGCAAGTAAAGGCTATTTCAGATATGGCTGGATAGTGGGGTGAACAAACATTCAAAATATACACTTAACTCAATTTTAGTCAAGAACCCGACGTTAAGTACAAATATACCCCCCCAAAATACGTCAAAAAACCTAACATGCTACCTATCTTCAAACACTAAACATAAAGCCTTTTTCATCATGTTTCTTACTGATTTATAACTACAAATAACATAGAATAAAGCCACGTGTATGAAAGAATGAGATCTGTATTTTATCCAACTCTTTCTCTCAATAATCCCACTACTATCTGAAACTAGAGAAGACAGGAACTTCCTCCCCGTTTTCTTTCTTTTTTGTTTTTTGGGTTTTTTTTTTTTGTTTTCAAAAGTATCCACTAATCTTTTAATTAAAAGTGAGTGATGGAGAGATGGCAAGTGAGCAGGAGAAACTAAGAAACACAGCCCCCTATGTATTTGTACAACACTAATCTATCTCCCATCTCAGAGAGAGAGAGAGATCTGTATTCATTACAAGGAATCTAATCTGTTCTATTAAAGTTGAGGCTGTCAACTGCCATAGTTAGCACTAATGCACCTTACTTATAGACACACTTTGATAAAATACATAACCTAGAAGAGAAACTTCTAGAAAGCTTTTATATATCATAGATTACTAATATTTTGGAGGATGGTTTTATGCAAGCTTGAGCTTTATATAATGAAGAAACTCTGATTTTCCTGGAATTTCTTGAACAGTGAATTTAATTAATTTTACCACTCAGTTTAGTAAGTTGCCTTTCATTTTACTCACAAAAGCAATTTCTTAGTAATTATATATATCCTGGCATATATGATGCCAGCAAGTTTTTATTTTAAAGCCAAGGCATTAAAGTGAAAACAATACATCTTCTTCTCTATATAAAAATGACAGATGATGGAAAGTGACTTCTCTGTATATACTAGGCACTGTGCTGAGTATATTCATAAGTTATTGCCATTATTTTATGTAATTATGTTTTGCAATTTTGCCTATGAAGAAAACTAGCCTAAAAAATGGTAAGTATCTCCTCTGCTCACATTTAAATGTCTCCTAAGTCTATAAGGCTTACAATCCATGAAGTCTACCATTATTTACTCTGTCTCTCAACCTTATCCTGTTCTCATGTACCTCCCAGATCAACTGATATTTCAAGATATTTCACTTAACTCATTCATCCAACAAATATGTATCACATGCTTATATCTTGACCTTCTGCTAGGTGCCTGAGTCACATCAGTGAACAAAATAAACAAGATCCTCATCCTCATCAGGCTTCTCATTTCCTAACATCTAATCTTAATTTCCTTGCCTTGCTCTCCCTTCAACATGCAAGTTTTATAAACCCCCATCTGATTCAATTGAATTCTGTACCTACTTTCTACTTGTCACTCTCACAATCATGATTGCCAGATTTTTCTATAAATGACTAAACATGAACTTCAAGTGGGCTGTTAGAAATTGCCACCAACACTACAACTGATGTTTCCCTTGACTCTCTTGACTTTCATAGATGATTTGCAATATTTCCCATACCTCCTTCCCATACCTACCAATATTCCCTGCTCTAGTCTCATCTTACCCAAAAACCTTGGTTTTTATTCTACAAAGACAACAGTAAAAATCTGAAGAGAACTTGTACAAACTCCACATGAAAACCTACACTCCACCTGTATCTTTCACAACACTTGACTGTTCTTCCTGACGCTGTGGAAAAAAATTTCCATGCCTCTGTTCCATGCTTCTGACCAAGAAGGGCATCTCCTCACCAGATCCCTTTATTATTCTAGCATTTGCCCTAATTTTCTCCCACCTCTCAAACTCCTTTTTAAAAGATGATTTCTAATGTACAACTATCATGGCAGGGAAAAAATCTGTTCTGATTCAGTCTCCTTCTATTTTCTGCCCCATATATCTCCTTTTTTTAAAAAAAAAAGCTACTCAAACTGTCTTCAGTTTCTCCCATACAATCATCTCCTTCATCTGGTCTTTAAGGCTCACAATCCTACTTCTTCAAAATGAGAACCCCTGATTATCACTGACTTCAGCTTTGCCAAATTCAGGCACGTTCTTGGTCCTGATCTTACTTGACGATTCAGTAGCAGTAGAATTAGCTGATAACTCTCTTTTTTGAAGCACATTTTCCAGTTAATTTCCAGGAATTCACTTTCTTGATTCTTCCTATATTCCAGAGATCCTACTCAGTTTTTTTTGTTTGATACTCCTTAATTCTCCAGCTTCTGAACTCTGGGATTCCCAAGAACTCAGCCCATTAATATCTTCTTTCTAAAACACACACAGGCCTACTGAAATCATCCAGTCTCATATCATACCAATGACGTTCCAATTTCCATATTTAAATGTCTACTCTAAATATTTACTTGGACATCTAAAAAGCAGCTGAAATTTAATATGTCCACAATTCGTCTCCCTCATTTCTTCTTCCCTCAATGAAATTTTTAAGTCTTCATCTGAGTAATGATCAATACTCTCTATATACCACTTTGAATGTGCCAAAGCTCATCAGTAACTACAAATACTTTCCTCCACATGCTAATGTAGAAAACTTAGTGTAATGTTTGGAGATACTGAAAGAGTCACAGGAAAAAAGGCCAGTATAAACCAAGTGTTTACTGGGGAAGAAACTCCCGGGCAGGGTCCCGTGGTCCAGAAAGATGGGCCAGGGGATTCGCACTCAAGGAGGGGCAGGCTTGGGTTTTTAAGGGTGCTGTATTTGGGAGGGTGTTGGGGGTGGCAGTGAAGCGGGGAGACAAAGCGTCACATCCGGCATGGGCTGGAAAGTCTGTGGGGCCCTTCTCGGCAGCTGCCGGCAGGTTCCAGGAAGCTTCAAGTGAGGTATGTGGTTGTGGGTTTGGGGTGGAGGGGCACATAAGGGATCAGTGGGTGGAGGGGCAGATGGGGGAAGGTGAGTGCTGCTTCCCCCTGAGCCTAACATCCCGACCTCTTTGGTATAAGGGGCGTTGACTCAATTTGGCTGCTTCAAGCTGAAAGGGGGCACAGTTTTAGGGGAGGCCAGTATGGGGTGGCTCAGAGGGAAGTGGGGCATACGGATAGGGGTGCAGGAGTAGCTGATTGACTGCAACGTGAGAAATTTCCTTCATGCGAGACTGCAAAAAATTAAACAGACAGGGTGCAACCATAAGTAAAAGACAGATAAAAGAACAGGTCCCATGAATGGCATGACCCATTGGGTGATGCCGGAGTTCCACCAAGCAGAGAAAGGCGATTCTGCGGTGTATTTTTGGCAAAGTTCGTCTCCCAGCTTTTGGAGGATGTTGACATTTTCATCTACTAGCCCTGTTTCATTAATGTAGAAACAGCATTCTTCCTGGAGAAACATGCAGGTTCCACCTTGGCTGGCTGTTAGGAGATTAAGGGCCCTGCGGTTCTGTAAAGTAACCCGGGCTAGAGAGATTATTTGCTGCTGCAGGGATGCCAGGGAGCTTGCGAATGCTTCCAGAGTGGCTTGGAGCCTTTCTTCCAGATTTTGGGAAGAAAGGAGGCTGTGTCCCAGTGCTCCCCCGCCCAGCCCTCCAGCCGCCAAGGACGTGGCAAAAGTGAGACTGTGAGACCGAGCATGAGGGGGAGAAATGCCGTACGGCGGGTGCGGTGGGGAGTGGGAAAGGCTTTGAGTAAGAGTTCTTCTTCAGAATAGAACCTAATCTGTGGCACAAGCATTACCGGATAGCAACAAGGGTAAGAATTAGCGATAGATTTGAAGAGGGTGCCATTACACCAAAAGAACCCACCCCTTGGAGCAGATAGAATAGATGGTACAGGTCTGGAGATGTTGCATGTGCAGAAGCTGCCATAACAGGTATTAGAGAGGTAACTGAGGGGCCGGAACAAAGGAACTCCGGGGATAGGAGGAGGCTGGCTGACTGGACCACTAGAGGCATTGAACAATTGTGTGACAGGAACTGCTGTTAAAGGGGAGCAGTTTACACATATTCTCACTCATATAGTGGACCTTGATTATCCAATGCACACTATAAGAAAATGACTGACAGTGTTGGGAAACTATGGGGGGGTGGGTGGGACTAATGGTAGTAAACATCAGTCTAGAGATGGGGAGACACCAGTTATCAACAAGGGGGCCTGAATGAAGCATGTTTGTATACCTAACCCTTAACTGTACCCCACAATATCAAAATAAAAAATATCGATAAAAAAAATTAAAAAATTAAAAAAAGGGGAGCGGTTTAGAGCAGCACAAAGGAAGCAGTTACTTACATTCCCAACAGAAGAGTGGTTGAGTAATGAGATACCTTCTTGTATTAAACGGAGCCAAGAGAATGGAGAAGGGCGATCGGCACTGGGGGGGTGGAGGGAGTTGGTTAGCCAAAGAAGTTTCTGCTTCTGCAATAAGGCTGGGAAGTTTGTTAGGGGGAGGAAAAACAAGATGGGATGTTTGGAAAATGTGGAGTTTTCCTGATGGCTTGGAGTTTAGCCAGAAGTTATAAATAACTCCCTTGATCCCCTGCGCCCACCTGGGGTGCCAGGGATCAGAGATGGTGAAACGGGTTAGTTTTCCCAGGTGGGTGAGAGGGTAGACCTTGTGCATTTTGCACCAATTATATGCACAACCCCCATATGTCTGAGGCCACCGGTTACATTTGGCATTAGTTTGGTCATATTGAAAACAGAAGACCGGGGTTGAGGTTGCACCCAGGCTGATGGAGTTCATGCTGCCTATTGAGATGTCGATGGTGACTGGTGCCTGGCACCCCCGGGGCTGGCACAGTCCGCTGCCCACAGCCTGAGTAATGACTTTACCGTAAGCCTGGGCTGTTTCTTCAACGTAAAACTGCCAGCGGTAGCCATCATCCAGTGGTGGTGTGTGTGAGAGAGGCAGCAGGACTAGAGTGAGTAGCAGGACCCTGGGTAAGGCGAAGACGGGTAGGTTCCACCTGTTGACATTGCCAAGGGGCCTCTGTGGCCGGGGCCAATTTGAGATGGGATACATGATACCAGGAGGAATGTCCCAGTAATTTGGCAGCTGTAGGGGTGGTAAGGACACCGTGAATGGGCCAACCCACCCAGGGGTTAGAGCTTGAGGGGACAGTTGTCTGACTGGATGTTGGCCGGGAGGCCGAACCTGGAGGATGATGTGCTTCAGAAGGACTGTGATCACAACATCAGCCATCTCTTTGGCAGTGGGGAAGGCCTTAGTTTAGCCTGAAAAGGTAATTACTAGAGTGAGCAAATACTGAAATTCTTGTGGACAGGCATATGGGTGAAGTTGATGTGCCGGTTTTCAGCTAGGAGGTGCTCCCCCACCGCCACAGTGTTAAAGTGGCCCCTAGTTTTGAAAGAATATTCCTGCCAACCAATGGGATGGGGCAGGACAGGATAGTAAGGAAGGAGTGACTGAACATCTAATCACTGAGAGAACAAGGCAGGGGTGAAGTTTGGAGGGGGACAGGAACCAAGACCTGGGAAGGAGATAGAGGCCCCGAAAAGGAAGGCAGAACCGAATAGGTAGCCCCCGTGTCCACAGGGAACGAGATTGACTTACCCGCTACCTGGAGCAAGACCCTGGGCTCGGCGAGGGTAATTGAGGTCCTTGAGTCTGGGCATCCTCAGCTTTCCACCAGTCCGAGCAGCTCATGGAGCAGAGCAGGTGGCTCAGTTACACCCCTGTGTGTAGGCACCAGGGTTTGGCCAGACCAAGTGCAATCCAACTTTTAATGGCCCATTTGCTTGCAGATAGGACATGGCTTATTCAGTGGACGCAGGTTAGGGCATTGCTTGGCCCAGTGGCCCTCCTGGCCACACTTGAAACAGGCTCTCAGGGGAGCTTTGTTACCCGTCTCCGGATGCTGAGAGACCCCTGTACCCTGTTGCATTGGCCACAGGGTTGCAACCAGGGTATAGGCTTGCACTTTAGCAGCCTCCTGGAGGCACTGCTGCCTAGTGGTTTCTGCATATTCCTCGCGGGCATTAAAAACCTTAAAGGTCATGTTTACCAGGTTACAGACAGGGGTCTGGGGGCCATTTTTTGCCTTTTTAGCTTTCTGCGTATATTAGGGGCAGATTGGGTAACAAAATGGGTGGCAAGAACGGTGAGACATGTACCCGAACAGAGTCATCCAGGCCAGCAACCTCTCAGAGAGGACAAATGGGCACAGGAACAAGGGGATGGGGAGGGTGGTGCTGCAGTGTGAACAAGTATGTGTACTGACTGGAAAGGGGAGGGAGAGCGGCGGAAGGGGAGAGTCAGAAGGTGAAGGAGGAAGATGGGGGTAGAGAGAGGGTGGATTGTACGGGGACAGGTTGGAAGGAGGAAGATTTTGAGGACCAGGGATCGGCGCAGTTAAGTTTTTCAGAAGATTTATGAGGGGGAAGACTTCAGATCAGGTGGGAGAGGCTTGTCATATTTGGGTGGAGGGACTGGGACAGATGGAATGAGGGAGGAGTTGGGACCCATTTTCCAGTCTATACTGAGACCTGGCCATGGTACAGAAATGGATTAGACGTTTGCATCGAATGTCTGGGGTTAATCCCAATTTGTCGAGATTACTGAGAAGACAGCCCAGAGGCGTCTTAGAATTAGATTTGGAGGGTTGGTTACCCATGTCGATTTAAATTTCTGCGGCCTGTCTGAGTCTGAAAAGGCAACCCAATTCAGGCAAAGACCAGCCAGTCAGACTAAAGGTCAGGATAAACAGGGCATCCCCAGGATTTATCACTGACCGGAACGGAGGGCTTTCCCTAGCACAGCTGTGACTTCTGACAGGGAGGCCTGGAGGGGGAAAGAGAGACTGGCATGGGGTTACTCACCTCACGAAAGTTTGAGTGGAGGAGTGGGTCGGAGATTCACAGTTTGGGCCAGAGGCATCTGGGTGGGAGGCCCCTGAGCCGGGAGGTGAGACCTGTGTGGCTCAGTCACCTCCTGGGTATCAGCACCAAGATGTAATGTTTAGAGATACCGAAAGAGGCACAGGACAAAGGACTGGTATAAACCAAGTGTTTATTGGGGGAGAAACTCCCAGGCGTGGTCCCATGGTCTGGAAAGATGGGCCAGGGGAGTCGCACCCAAGGAGGGGCAGGCTTGGGGTTTTAAGGGTGCTGTATTCGGGAGGGTGTTGGGGGCGGCAGTGAAGTGGGGAGACAAAGCATCGCATCCGGCGTGGGCTGGAAAGTCTCTGGCCCTTCTCAGCAGCTGCCAGCAGGTCCCAGGAAGCTTCAAGTGAGATATGTGGTTGTGGGTTTGGGGTGGAGGGGCGCATGGGGATCCGTGGGTGGAAGGGCAGATGGGGGAAGGTGAGTGGTGCTTCCCCCTGAGCCTAACACCTAGCGTTCTTTCTTGGCTTATCTTTTTCTCTCACATCATACATCTAACCTCCCTGTACCACCTGTCTCAAGTCATTATCCCCTTGTACCTGCATTATTGCAATATCCTCCTTAGAAGCAACTTAGCTTTCACCAACTCCCACAGTAATTCTCAGCACAGTGGCCAAGATGGTCATTTTTAAATGACAGTCAGATCCTATCTGTCTTATGTTATAGATGCTTATTCAGAGTAAAAGCCAAATCTAACAATGACATTATATGATTTCTATTTTATCTCCTGACCTCATTTCCTACTACTGACCTTCTCTAACTTCATTCCCCATACCCTGGAATCTTTAAACACACCAAACTTGATCCAGTCTCAGGGCCTCTGCCTGGAACATTCTTCTTTCTGATAGCTATAGAACTAGAATATAAGATAATTAACACTTGTTGCTTTAAAAAATAGATCACATATCTAAGTAGTTTGATACAATAAGTCAAAGTTTTTGCTTATGTTAAAGTCTCATGAGTTGGGCAATGCCCCTAGTTGGCTCTCCTACAAGTAGAAATTTAAATTTTCATTGAGTAACTCCACCATCTTAAAGTTCTCTGCTTTTGATCCATAGAAAGATATGATGGGTGGGAGAGAAGAGGCAAAGCAACGAGAATTGTGCAGTGTGTTTGAAGGATCTGACTTGAAAATGACATTTTGCCTTTTACATTTCAATGGTCACCAGGGTCACATGACTAGTCTACTTGCAAAGGAAGAAGCTCATTCAGAAGCACAAAGCTGACCTAAATATATGGATGGTCCCCAAACTCTCTGTCACGTTAATGCCCTACTTTTCTCAGGAAGGATGAAAAAGCTTTCCCTGGTTACCCTGCTTACAGAGGCAACACTCTCTGAGTCAAATGTTGCCGACACACCCAATCCTATTTCTCCATGCTCCTCGATGCTCAACTTGACTATGTTTTGCTTTTCTTAAAGTTAAGTGAGGTCAGGCAATTGTTTTGTAGGTGTGAAAGTGTATATTAAGTGAGTAGAATTAACATTCTCCTTCATTAGAAATTGCCACGTGCTGTCCTCCCACTCCTTTTCCACAATCTCCAAATGAACACAGGATTCTAAAGTTCTTAGGAGGGAAGATGCCAGAGAGTAGGAGTGCAGGCTCCTGAATGACTACCTGGTAGGCTTCTCACTGTTCAGAAAACCCAATATTGGATTTCACATAAACATTGAGGATATGGCCCTTTATGAGGCCACTGAGATGTTGTGATTTATCTGTCACAGCAGTTAGCAATAGTCGCCCCATTAGAACTCCCTGTTCCCCTGAATGTGCTTTATCTACATTCACATTTTATTTACCACCACTTGACATATATAGTCTGCAATTTACCTGTCACTTTTTTCCCTGCATCATCTGTCCAGAGCAATTGGGCCAACTACAGCCCATGGGGCAAATCTATCTTGTTTCCTATTTTCATAAATATATATGATCAGAATATATCAACATTCATTTCAGTATTGGAAGTGGGCTGTTTTCATGCTGTAACAGCAGAGTTCAGTAGTTGCAACACAGAAACTGCATGTTCCACAAACAATATTTATTATCTGGCCATTTTCAGAAAAAGTTTTCTAGCCTTTGTACTAGAATGTCAACTTTGAGAATGTAAATACTTTGTCTACTTAGTTTGCTGCTACTTCCCCAGCATTAGAACAGTGTCTGGCCTATTGTGGGTATTATATAATATTTGCTAAATGCATAAATGAAGAGGTGAATGCATGATTCAGTGTGTGGCAAGTTAAAAAGTGTTTCATGGAAGATATTCACATCCTGATTCCTTGAACGTGTGAGTTTTACCCTATATGTGGTTAAGTTAAATATTTTGGAATTAAAAATTGTCTGAGACTAGCTATATGGGCTCTTATTACAATTATATGTATCCTTATAGGAAAGAAGCAAAGGGATGTTTGATCAAAGACAGAAAAAGATATTAAATGTGATCACACAGACAGAAGCTAAAGTGATGCACCACAAACCAAGAAATGCTGGCCGCCACCAGAAGCCAGAAGAGGCAAGGAATGGGTTCTCCTTTAGAACCTTCCTGGAGAGTACATTCTCTAGAATCACTGATTTTGGCTTAGTGATTTTAGACTTGGGAGAGTACTTTGAGGCAACAAATCAACTTTTTTTGGCTAATGTTACAGTTCAGTGAAGGTCGGGCACCACCCCTCCGTTTGCTCTCCTATAAGCAGAAATTTAAATTTTCATTCAGTAACTCCAGACTTGTGAGAGAATAAATTTCTGATGTTTAAGTCATCGAGATTTTAGAAATAAGAAATCAACACACAAGGGAAAGTAAATTAAAACAAATTCTGATTCCAAGATTATGTTCAAAATGATTACCAAAAATTGTTATTGTGTCAACATTAATTCTATATAAGTGTATTCAAGTTAATTATCACTAGAACTAAATCTTCTAGGAAAAATATATTTTGACATTCTTTTATTAAGTAAATGTATTTTGACATTCCTTCACTAAGCAAATACTTTATAATTTATTTATAGCAAATACTATAATTTACTTACAGCAAATACTTTATGTTTTATATTTTCTTTACTTTATATTTATAGCAAATATTATAATTTATTTTCAGCAAATACTTTATAATTCATAATTGTGGATGGAATTCAACATATTTAGGGAGATTGTTTTTATGTTAACACTTCATAAATTAGTTGCTAAAATTGTTTACTGTGAGATATTAACTAAAAAAGCCAGAAATAATTCTGATATTTTCTTTAACATATTTTAGTAATTTCCTAAATTCATTGTTTTGTGATTATAAATTATTGTCAAACAAAATTAACTGCTCTTGAAATACTAGAATTGTGAATGTCTTTGGGAGAAGGACTAGATACGTAGAATTTTTTTTCTTTGAAAAAATAAAACTCAGAGTAAGTTTCCTTTTTTTCTTTCAGAGGCTATGGTCATGATCATTTATCCCTGCAAATCCTGGAAGGGCTATAACTTTTTTTGGAAATATGAACTTACACTTGGCTGATAGGCTGAGTCTGGCAGATTGTAGAGATGACAAACACCTAGCACATGGACCATGTTACTGAGTACTGAACCAACTGTGAAACCACTCTGCACCTGCACTTTGTGTTCTCTAGTAGAATAAAGGTCTCCTTGGTTTGTGTATTCCATCACTTTAAGCTGGAAATCTCTCCTTTAGGCAATGATCATTACAATGATGTCATTTACGTTTATTATTTCTGAGTAATGTATTCATCTGATGACAAAATGACATAGTAAAATCCTCAGTCACATTTATCCATTAACAAGGATATGACTAAATCTACTTTAAATTCCAGGGAAATAACATGGGAATGAAGATATTTAATTGTATATTAGCCACTTGGGGTTTAATTTTTTTCACATAAGGAATCAATTTGTGTAACCATGCTAATGATTTCAGTTGATGCCTTCATGGAGCAATGGCTGTACTCTCTGAAGGATACATTGAAATGGACAAATAGGCAGAGGATTCTTCACAAAGAGCAAAAGTATCTCCAGTTGGCTTGGTCAAATTTATGCCTGTAGCAGAGTAAACTTCTGTATTTCCTTTTTTGTAATATTGCTCTGAAAAAATGGAAGACATCTCAAAACTTTGGCATGACTTCAATGAAGTGGTGTTCTCTTCAAATTTAATATGTACTCAGTATGTTTTAAAATTGACAGCATCTTTGAATTTATAAAATATGTAGCCCAGCCCAGACCTACTGCCACGTTAACTGTATACCTAAGAACCTAATAAAGAGTGAGCTTGTTTGAAATTTTGCCGCTGGCAAATATCTAGACATGACAGCAATAAATATTGCCAAATGATTCTTCAATAAAGCTAAAAGTAAATGTATCTCCTTGTCTCTTGTTTCTCGTATCCTGTTCTTAGTCTACAGAAATACTAGAATTTGCATAAAAAACAAGGATTCACTTGACATTGATAATAAGTTGGGGATTTATCTTTCAATTATATTTACTGTGATTGTTTTGCAACACATAATAAAATTTTCAAAGTAATCAGGCATTGTTTTCTTCTATTTTATGTCGTTTTCAGAATTTCTTTTATGAAGGAATCATTTAAACTTCCAGTTTAGGAACCATATTTTTTATCCTATAAGCAACAGATACGTTTTGAAATTTATAGTCTAAAGCTCATAATTAAGCCTTGGCTCCACAATGTAGTGGTTTTTAGCTATTTTCATCTCTGCTTTTCGATGTGTTTGGGGATAGCCATAAAAATGATACCTTACTATAAGCTGTTTTGGGTATCAAGTGGCAAAATAAGTGAAAAATCTCTTAGGGTTTAATTTCCATAACACTATTTATAATATTCTTAGGACATTTATAAATAAACTGTTTTACTTTTCTAGTAAGAATTAAATATATCACTGAATGAGTAATGGGTAACCAAAATTTCAAAATAATTGGAAAATTTTCTCTCCTTTGGGTCAATAACATTAAGATAAACAGACATCGTAAATGACACAGAAGAACTAAGGACAATGACTGTGAGATTACAGAGAAAGAATGCCTCAACAAAGGTCAAAGGTCCAGACAGCTTCTGGAAAAAAGTTAGGTTTCTACAGTTCTTCATATAATGTACAAAATGAAAGTTCTATTTCCAACTTTCACGTGTAGTCAGGTTAAATTGCGCTGTGGCAAAAAAAAAAAAAAAAAAAATGTACAGCCTTCGTGCTAGATAAAATAAAATTTAAAAAAATGAAGACAAGTCACAATCCACACCTTTTTCACCAGCTCCACAAGCATTTCCAAGCATTCATATGACTTCTCAAAATTGCGTTCACTTCATTAAAATGGACATGTTTATGTTTCTAAGCAATAATGCCCAAATTATTTTATTTATATTTCTAAGATACTCAAGTCATTGGCACATTTATTTATTCATTTAAATATTGATTGAACTACTATATACTATGCACTGTCACAGGGACTGATGACACGATTATGAACGAGATAAACAATCTCTGCCCTTAAAAATCTATAGTCTAATAAAGCAGTGCTGCTCAAATTTTTAAGCACAATCAAATCATTAACATACTTTTACAATTGTGCATATTTATGGGATACAATGTGATATTTGCATATGTATATAATGATCAAAGAGTATTTAACTTACTCACCACCTCAAACATTAATCATTTTTTATATTGTGAATATTCAAAAAATCCTCTCTTCTAGCTTTTTGAAAATATTCCAAAATTATAGTTAACCATACTCATGCTATGAGTATAGAACACTGGAAACTACTTCTGCTAGCTAGCTGTAACCTTGTATGGTTGGCCAATCTCTCCCCATCCTTCCCTACCCTTTTCAGTCTCTGAAAACCACAATTCTCTACATTCATGAGTTTGTCTTGTTTCAGCTCCCACATATGAGTAAGAACATATGTATTTATCTTTCTGTACCTGACTTATTTCACTTAACATGATGTCCTCTGGGCTCATCTATGTTGCCATGAATGACAAGATTTCATTGTGTACCACATTTTCTTTATCTGTCTGTGGAAGGACATTTAGGTTGATTCCACATCTTGGCTATTGTGAACAGTGCTGCTATAATCATGTGGGTGCAGGTATTCTTTTTATATAATGATTTTCTTTCCTTTGGAGAAATCCTCATAGTGAGATGGCTGAATTGTATGGTAGTTCTATTTTTAGTTTGTTGAGAAACTCGCACACAGTTTCTCCAATGGCTGCAGACTAACTAAATTGGTCAGGGCATGACTTAAGAGTCTATTTTTTGATAAGCTCCCAAGGAAGGATTATTTGTACTATGAGTACAAATGTATTTAAGCATACAGGCAAGTAACTGAAAAATTATACTCCAGAGCATGGTCATGTTAATACACCAAATTTCTACAAATTTAAAGATCTAGCTGGCTTTTATCAGCATACACTGAGCATTATCTCACCTAATGATTTAGAAAAGGTTCCCTGTTAGGCAGAACAGATAGTTTTTATACGGTAACTTGAGCAGTACAAGGAAACAGCACATTACAAAAAGCAGATTGGTTATCAATAGATCACTTTTCCTTGTAAATGTTAAGGAGACTCTCTTATTATGCTAGATAAATCTGACCTGTTTGAGGATTTATCTATCTTCTCTCTCTTGAATTCTCAGAAAACCAGATAAACAACATTGCTTCAGTTTGGAAATTTGGAACTTTAATGTAAGTGACTGCCTTTCGGTCTACTATGTTGGGGTCTAATGTAGGCAGTCCAAATCACTGGTCTTTCATAAGTTTTATTTAACTCTGGGGAAATAGGGAATATACATAGAGGGGTTAATGAGATAGATGGAAAAAAAGACATATCCTGGAAATGGATCTTCTTATGCAGATTATAACAAATAAAAATTTATAATAAACATTTATAATAAATTAAAAAATGGATCACAAGTATAGTGGGAAAAATAGAAATATTCACTAAGTATATTATAATAACTATAACAATATAACCTCATTTTAAAACATTTAGCAAAATACACTTCTGACCGATTACAAGACTAAGCATAATTAAAAATCATCAGAAAATAGAATAATATACACACAACAAACCTAGAGATGCAAAGAAGTTTTGAGTTATAAGAAAAATGGGGAAAATATTAGAAAAAAATTCATTTTAGACAAGTTAAAAAATAAACAAAATAAAAATCAAACAAATAATAAAATTAAAATATTTATGTATATCAAAAAAATAAAAATTCGAGTTTCTGTTTCTGTCACAGAAAATCTAGTACATGGTAGAAGATAATCCTCCCTTCAGAGAAATAGTCACATCCAGACTTTGGATTTATTAATCAGATCATTGATTTATCAGCTCATCTATTGCTAGTAGATTAATCTTCCCAAAACATCAATATTTCCTTGTCCCTAATTCATACACAGATCTTCTATGATTGTGCTGCCTGCGCTAAAAAGTCCAAACTATTTATCAGGCACTCAAAGACTCTTGACTATCAGACCCAATCCCATATACCTTTCCATTATTTAATTATATTGCTTCTTTTATAAACTCCTCATTCTAGCACATTTAAGCTCATTCTAGCTCGTTTAAGAAGAGCTTATCTTTATCTTCCATCAAGCCTTCACTTACGCTGTTTCCAAATTTATAATGCCCTTCACTCTAACTTCTGCCTCTTCTAACTCCTACAATGAATGGGAGTGTAATTCAAGTCCCACCCCTTCTGTAATGTCTGGTCAAATCACTACACCAACAAGAGGATTTAGAATCCATAGGAATTTGACAGTGCATAATAGCTGTGCTTTAGAAGATGAACAGAACTCCATGGATTGAAACCATTTATGTGAATGTCCTATATATAGTCTATGTTAATTTCAGGTTTAAAGACGACAGAGAGTATCAAAATTTCCAGCATATGACTTTGCCTTTTTAAGCTCCTAATAAATATCCACTGAATTTATACCTAGACTTGAGGTAAGAAGTTCACCACACAGCATCAGTCATTTTAAAGGACCTTGCTTCTGTCTTTTTCTAAACTCTCTGAAAACCCTAGAATCTTTATACCAGAGTAGTTATATATAAGCAGGTTTTTCCTAAAAAGCAAGATGCTCCAATGAACTCTATTGATTTTCTATATTTTATAAAACAAAGTCATGCTTATATCACCAAATTTGTCTTTCTTTAGATTATAAAAAAGTACTGCATTTTTAACAAAAAATAATTATTTTAAAGTTCTGCTATAATACAAATATACAGTAGGAAGACAAGAAACTGTAGTATAGAACATCAATCTAAAACTTAGTAACTGAATTTATTATTTGTAATATATTACTTTTATTTATGGATTGATTTATAATTTTTATAAGGTATTTTCCACAAATATTTACTATTTTATGCATGCATGTACTCAATGTTTGCCATTCAGTTCTTGTACAATGGTTTCTTCATTTGTCTCTTACATAGTTTCCTTCTAAGATAGGATGAGGAATGACATATTCTTTAAGTTTTTGCAAGATTAGGTATGTCAGTACTGCCATTTTGTACTTGGATGACAACTTGCCTGATTATAATATTCTTGAGACATACTTGTTCCCTTAGAATTTTGTAAATATTGTTCTATTATCTTCTGGCACTTTATTTTTCCATAGAGGCATTTGATCCCAGTCAGATTTATCCCCTTTGTAAGTTCTTGGATACCTGAAGAATTCTTTCTTTATCCTCAAAATTCAATCGCTTTACCAGAATGTCATGAAATTGCTTCTTCTAATGAATTTCGTGAGAACAGTATGCCTTTAGATCTATGAATATTACTCTAAATTTCAGAAATATTTTATACTATTATATAATTATTTTTAAATTTCACTTCAATTTTTATTTCCTGAAAATTATTTATCTTTGCTTTGAACCCTCATTTCCTGTATACCATAAAAATTAACGTTTTTCTGATTACTTAAAGAGTAAAGAGACAAATTAAGTAATCAGAAAAAAGAGTAGAGACAAATTATTTCACTGGACTCACTTCATGTTTTTTTTTCTGTTATTAATTTTATTTTCCACACTGTCCAATCTGTTTCCTATGGTTTTTATTGCATTATCTCTGCAATGACTTCATTTTATTGCAGCTCATTCACACATCTCACGTTTGATATCTTCTCATTAAAATTCACATAATCTTTAAATTTTTCTATAGCATGAATTTTTTGTGAAAACTTTATTCTGTTTTTTTTTCTTTTTTTAGAATAACTTACTTTTTGGTGTTTCATGCCTGTTTTTATTTTTACTGTGGTATTTTGGAAACTTAAAAGGACATGAAGCAAAGAAGCAAATTACTAATATTAAAAATGATGGAGCCATCACTACTAAACCTATGAGCATTAAAAGATATTAAATAAGTAATATGAACAACTCTATGGTCAAAAATCTGATACCTGAGATGATATACAATTTATCAAAATAAACAAACCTCCTCAGCTGAGACAAGAGGCAGAGATCATCTGAACAGTTCTATAGCTATTAAATAAATTGAATCAATTTATTAGTCACAATTCTGCAAAGAAACAACAAAATTAATAGAATATGTTTATTACAAGGTATTGTCTCATAAAAGTATAAGCCTGAGATGCTGCACCTCTGCAAGATGAATAACCTAGAAGGCCAGTAGTATAGCTCAAAGGCCTATAGCCAGAGACCAAAATATGCAGACTTCAGACTGAGTGAAGACCTGAGATACAGAACAGCCAAAGGAATGGAAAAGATTGCATCGAGATAGTCGATAATCTTTGACAAAAGAACGAAATTCAATTTAATGAAGGAAGAATAGTCTTTGCAATAAATGATGCTGCAACAATGGGATGTCCATATGCACAAAAAATTCTTCTGGGTATAAACCTTACACTTTCACAAAAATCAACACAGACTAGAACATAGATTTAAATGCAACTATAACTAAGGGAGAAAATTCAGGTTACCTTGGCTTTGCTTATAAAATTTCATACACAACTCCCAAAAATATTCTGTGGGAAAAAAACTAATAATTTAACTGTTACTAAAATTAAAAACTTCAGCTGTATGAAAGTCACTGATAAGGTAATTAAGACAAGTCACAATTTGAGAGAAAATTTGCATAATACACATCTGATAAATGACTTGTATCAGCCGGTCTTGGTGGCTCAGCCTGTAATCTCACGCCTTTGGGAGGCTGAGGTGAGTGGATTGCCTGAGCCCGCGGGTTCGAGACCCATCT
>NW_007233094.1:228327-236441 GCF_000164805.1 Carlito syrichta
AAAAAAAAAAAAAAAGGCTTGTATCAAACATATATGAGGTCTGAAAATTAAGTTCACAAACTTACCACTGTGCACTTATGTTGGCAGCATTGTACAAACAACTTAACAAGGTTTCATAATCTTGATATATCAGTGTCTCACAGCTGTGTTTGTGTCAATGTGTGAATGTGTCTTGCTGAGTGGCATTCATTATTGTTGTTGCATGTTTTGTGAGCCGTCACAAGAATGTTGACGCTTGAACTAGAGCAATAAACAAACATTAAATTTCTTTATTAAATTTGGTAAAAGTGGAAGTGAAATCAGATATATGTTAACCCAAGTTTATGGGAATAATACCATGAAGAAAACAGCAGTGTACAAATGGATGAAATGTTTTTCTGAAAGGAAAGCATCACAGGTGAAAAGAAGTCAGGATGGCCAGTAGAGAGCAGAACTGACAAAAACACTACAAAAAAGTGTTAAATTGTGCATCAAAATCATCTGCTGACTGTGAGAATGATAGCAGACCCAAATAGACATTGATAAGCAAACAGAAACATCTTAACTGAAAATTTTGACATGAGAAAATTGTGTGCAAAAAACAGTCCTGAAGGAGCACTTGCATCATGGCAATGCACCAGCTCACACAGCACTGTCTGTGAGAAAGATTTTAACCAGTAAACAAATAACAGCATTGGTACATCCTCTCTACCTACCTGATCTGGTCCCTAATAACTTTTTTCTTGATCCAAAGAGAAAGAAAATATTGAAAGAAAGACATTTCGATGACATTCAGGACATCAAGGGTAATACAATGACAGTTCTGATGGTCATTACAGAAAAAGAGTTCCAAAGTTGCTTTGATGGGTGATCTAGGCACTGGAATTTATGCATAGCTTCCCAAGGGGAGTACTTCAAAGGTGATTGTAATGATATCCAGCAATGAGGTATGTAGCACTTTTTCTGTGATGATTTCACAAATTTACACATCAGACTTCTTATGACAAATGTTTAAATCTCAACAATTATAAAAATCACAACTCAATTAAAAAGTTGGCAAAAGATTTGAATAGACAATTTACTAAAGAATATATACAGGTAGACAATAAAGTTGTTTGGCACCATTTACTACTAGGGAATTATAAATTAAAGCAAAAATTAAGAACCACTACTCATATATTAGAATTACTAAAATCCAGAAAATCTGACAATATCAAATACTGAAAAGAATAGAGAGCAGTAGGAACTTTCATTCTTTTCTAGTGGGTATGAAAAACAGTACGGATTCCTTGGAAGACAGTTTTGCAATTTATTTTCAAGTTAAACATGTAAATCATCCATCACATTCTTAGATATTTACCCAACATATTTAATAATTTATACTCCCAAATTTCTTCTTGTATTTTTATAGTAGCTTTATTCATAACCACCAAAAACTAACACATTCAAGTTCTTCTTCAATTGGTAAACAGACAACCTGTAATATACTCATATTGTGGGATAATATTCAATGATAAAAAGAAGTGAGGGATCGAGCCACAAAAATTCATGGAGGAAACATGAATGCATATTGTTTAGTGAAGAAAGCCAGTCTGAGAAGAATATGTACTGGATGATTCTGATTATGTTACATTCCACAAGAAGCAACCCTATCAGTGGTTGCCAAATGTTTTGGGGAAGAGGAACAACATGAAAAAATAATTTAAGTATAAAGAATTTTCATATCAATAAAATTGACATGAAATTATGCATTTGTCAAAACCCATAGAATTTTACAGGAGAAACAGTGAGCCTTAACTTGTGAAAATTAAAACAACAATAATAATAATAATAATTTAGCAGGTCTGAGGATCCCAGGATGAAATGCCAAGTAGACAAAAAAAAATCCAAATGATTTACAAATGTGTGAAGCAACTACACTCAAGTGAGTAGAGGGAGAAGAAAAGGTGCTGACGTAAGTAATTTTGAATATGACATGAATGAATTCTATTTTTTCATGGGTCTTTTACTTTAGTTAATAAAAATGTTTTCATTAAGAGGTAATTAGGTCACAAAAGACCTAATGGTTGGAATGATGTCATTATCTTGGGATTGGGTTAATTATCTAGGATGCAACTTTCTTAACAAAGGATGAGTTCAGCTCCCTTCCTGTTTCTCTTTCATGCTCCCTTATTCTTCAGTTTTCCACCTTGGAGTAACACAGAAAGGCCTTTGCCAGGTGCAGTTTCCTCAATCTTGGACTTCCCAAACTAAATATCTGTTCTTTATAAATGACACAAAATGGACTAAGATATTATCTCTGTATCTATCATCTATCTATCTATCTATCTATCTATCTATCTATCTATCTATCTATCCATCCATCCATCTTCTATTCCTGTCTGAGCAAGGGAATATTTACAGAGATAACTCAGAATTACTATACATATCAGAACACCCTCTTAGTTATTGAGACAATGATACACTATCTTAATATCTCAGAGTTTGTTTTTCCCAATTGTGAACAAAATATTATACAAGAGTCACAATGATAGCAAATAATATTAAGTTCCATCATCTTTAAATCACTTGGAGAGAGACAAGAAGTGAGACCTTTGTTCTTACTTTCTTTATTATTTTTTAAAATTTTTTATTTTAAAGATGTAGGGTATAATTCAGGGCTAGGTATACAAATGTTCATTATTCAGGTACCCTTGTTGGTGTGATATGACCCCCCCCCCGGCAGTTTACCACTACTGCAAATTCTTTTCTTATAGAATTATAATTGTTCAAGGTCCACTTGTGAATGAGAACATATGGTACTCTGTTCTTTGTTTCTGTGATAGATCACTGAGTATTATAGACTCTAAGACAATCCAAATTGCTGCAAAGTTCATAATTTTGTCCTTCTTTATGGCTGCATAATATTCCATTATATATATGTACCACATTTTAAAAAATCTAGTCCTTTTTCAATGGGCAGCATGGTTGGTTCCATGTTTTTGCTATTGTGAATAATGCTGCAATAAACATACATGTGCAGGTATCATTTTCATAGAGTGACTTGACTTCCTCCTGGTATATTTCCAATATGGGAAGAGAGGGGTCATATGGGAGGCTGATTCTTCAATCTTTTAGGAATTACCAAACTGTTTTCCACAGAGGTTGTACTCCCACTAGTTTACACTCCCATCAATAGTGTAGAAGTGTTCCCTTTTCCCCTCTCCAGCATCTGTTGTTTTGTGTTATTGATAATGGCCATCCTGACTGGAGTTAAGTGGTAATTTTTGAAATGTGTCATTGGATCCGGTTTGCTAGAATCTTGTTGAGAATTTAGCATTTATGTTCATCAAGGATATTGGCCTGTAGTTTTCTTTCTTTGTTGGATCTCTAACTGGTTTGGGTATCTGTGATGTTAACTTCATAAAATGATTTGGGGAGAGTTCCATTTTCTTGATTGCCTGGAATACTTTCAATAGGATTGGTCTCATTTATTCTTTGTATATTTTGCAGAATTCTGCTGAAAAGTCATCTGGTACAGGGTTTTTTTCTTTTTTCTTTTTCAAGGTAATTTTCTTATGACATAGCCAATTTCCTGGATTTTTATTGGTCTATTTAGGGTCTCAAATTCTTCTTTTTTCAACCTGGAGAGGTCGTGTGATATTAGAAAGTCCTCCATTTTCTTAGGTTTTCAGGTATGTTTCCATACAAGTGAGCATAGTAACATCTGATAATCTTTTGTATTTCTTTTTTTTAATCAATATTTTTTATTATGATGTTGTGGGGTACAGTTAAGGGTTAGGTATACAAATACATTTCATTCAGTCACCTTGTTGATAAGAGGTGTTTCCCAGTCCCCAGACAGATATTTTCTACCATTAATCCCATCTCCCTCCCCCCACATACTTTCCCACTACTGTCAGTCATTTTCTTATAGTATTACATTGGATGTTCAAGGTCCATTATAGAGTGAGAACATGTGATACTCAGATCTTAGTTTCTGTCAGAGTACATTCAGTATTATAGACTCTAGTTCCATCCAGGTTGCTACGAAATTCATGATTTTGTTCTTTTTTATCACTGCGTAGTATTCCATCGTGTATATGTACCACATTTTTTTAAACCAGTCCTCTTTTGATGGGCAGCATGGTTGCTTCCAGGTTCTTGCTATTGTGAACAATGCTGCGATAAACATACGTGTGCAGGTATCTTTTTTAAAGAGTGATTTTGAGTTCTTCAGGGTATATTCCCAGTAGGGAGATTGCAGGGTCATATGGGACGTCGATATTTAGAACTTTTAGGAATCGCCACACTGTTTTCCACAGAGGTTGCACTAGTTTACACTCCCACCAACAGTGTAGAAGTGTTCCCTTTTCGCCACACCCTCTCCAGCAACTGTTATTTTTTGAGTTGTTGATGATTGCCATTCTGACTGGAGTTATGTGGTATCTCAGTGTGGTTTTGATTTGCATCTCCCTGATGATTAGTGAGGTTGAGCATTTCTTCATGTATCTGTTGGCTGCTCGGATGTCTTCCTTTGTGAAGTGTCTGCTCATATCTTTTGCCCATTATATAATGGGGTTGTTTGTTTTTTTCTTTTCAGCACGTTTGAGTTCCTTGTAGATCCAAGATGTTTAGCCTTTGTCTGACCTGGTGATAGCAAATACTTTTTCCCAGTCTGTAGACTGTCTCCCTGCTCTCTTGATGGTTTCTTTGCCTTTGCAGAAGCTTGTCAGTTTAATAAGGTCCCACTTGTCTATCTTCTCTCTTATGACCTGTGGGTTTCGGGTTTTGTTCAAGAATTGGAGGCCAGTTCCAACTTCCATGAGGGTATGTCCTTCATTTTCTGAGGTTCTTATGACTTGAGGTTTTACATTTAAGTCTCTGATCCATTTGGAGTTAACCTTTGTGCATGGGGATAGATGGGGTCCTGTTTCAATCTTCTGCATGTGGTCAGCCAGTTTTCCCAGCACCATTTACTGAATAGGTTCTCCTCTCCCCAGTGGTAGGTGGTGGAGGCTTTGTCGAAGATGAGTTGGTTGAGAAACTGAGGTTTTGCTTCTGGAATCTCAATTCTATTCCATTGATCTATATGCCTATTCCTATACCAATACCAAGCTGTTTTGTTGATGGTAGCTTTATAGTAAAGTTTGAAGTCTAGTAATGTGATACCACCTACTTTGTTTTTTTAGCTGAGGATAGCTCTGGCTATGCTTGGACATTTGTGTTTCCATATAAATTCCTGTGTTGTTTTTTCTAGGTCTGAGAAGAATGTTGCTGGTAATTTGATGGGTATTGCATTGAATTTGTAGATTGCCTTAGGTAAGATGGACATCTTCACAATGTTGATTCTTCCAATTCATGAGCATGGGATATTTTTCCACTTGTTTGTGTTGTCTGATTTCTTTGAGCAGTGTTTTGTAGCTTTCATTGTAAAGGTCTTTCACATCTCTGGTTAGGAAGATACCAAGGTATTTCATTTTTTTTTTTTGTGGCTATGGTGAATGGAATTGTGTTTTTTATTTGGGTTTCTGTTGGTTTATTATTGGTGTAAAGAAATGCAATTGTCTTTTGCACATTTATTTTGTGTCCTGAGACTTTGCCAAAGGCCTTTATCAGTGTAAGGAGATTTTTGACAGATTCTCTTGGGTTTTCAAGGTACACAATCATATCATCTGCAAAGAGAGGTAATTTGACTTCCTCTTTTCCTATTTGGATACACCTGGTTGCCTTCACTCCTCTGATTGCTCGAGCCAGGACTTCCAATACTATGTTGAACAGGAGGGGTGAGAGTGGGTATCCCTGTCTAGTTCCAGTTTTCAGGGGAAATGGTTCCAATTTTTGTCCATTTAGGAGTATGTTGGCTGTGGGTTTCTCATAGATAGCTTTTACTATTTTGAGGTATGTTCCCCGTATGCCTAGATGTTCAAAGGTTTTTATCAAGAAGGGGTGCTGGGTTTTATCAAAAGTTTTTTCTGCATCTAATGATATGATCATGTGGTTTTTGTTTTGACATCTGTTGATGTATTTATTTACATTTATGGTTTTATGAATGTTGAACCAGCCTTGCATCCCAGGAATGAAGCCTACTTGGTCATGATGGATGATTTTTGAGATGTATTGTTGAATCAGGTTTGCTAGGATCTTGTTGAAAATTTTAGCATCTATGTTCATCAAAGATACTGGCCTGTAGTTCTCTTTTTTTGTTGGATCTTTACCTGGCTTGTGTATCAATGTGATGTTGGCTTCGCAAAATGATTTGGGGAGAGTTCCATCTTTTTCAATTACCTGGAATACCTTCAGTAGGATTGGTATCAGCTCCTCCTTAAATGTCTTGTAGAATTGTGCTGGAAAGCCATCTGGACCAGGGCTTTTTTTGGTAGGTAGTTTTCTTATTACATAGTTGATTTCTTTGATTGTTATTGGTCTATTTAGGGTCTCAATTTCTTCTTGTTCCAACCTAGGTAGTATGTGTGATGTCAGAAAGTTCTCCATTTCCTTAAAGTTTTCAAGTTTGTTTCCATACCAGTGTACGTAGTAGTCTCTAATGATCTTTTGTATTTCTTCAGGGTCAGATGTGATTTCATCTTTTGTGTTTCTGATTGTGCTTATATGAGTTTTTTCTCTTTTTTCTTGGTCAGTCTAGCTAGGGGACCATCGATCTTGTTTATCCTTTCGAAGAACCAGCTTTTTGTTTCACTGATTTTTTGTATTATCTTTTTGTCTTCTATGTCCTGGATTTGGGCTTTTATTTTGGTGATCTGGATTCTTCTGCTGAAACTACAGTTTTTGTAGTCTTGCTTTTCCATCTTCCTTAGGTGGCTTGTTAGGCTGTTAATTTGTGTTCCTTCCATTTTCTTCATGTGTGTTTGTAGGGATATAAATTCCCCTCTTACTACAGCTTTTAAGGTGTCCCAGAGATTTTGGTAAGATGCTTCTTCATTTTCATTTGTTTCCGGGTATCTTTTGATCTCTATTTTGATTTATCATTGACCCAGGAGTTGTTCAGCATCATGCTGTTTAGTGTCCATGTCTTTGTGGGTGTTGAGGGGACCTTTTTGGTGTTAATGGTTATCTTTATTCCACCGTGGTCTGAGAAGGTACATGGTAGAATTTCGGTCCTTTTAAATTTGCTTATGCTTGATTTATGGCCAATTATGTGGTCGATCTTAGAATACGTTCCATGCGGTGATGAGTAGAATGTGTATTCTGTGGTCTTTGGATGGAGTGTTCTGTAGGTATCAATTAAGTTCATTTGGTCCAGAGTCACACTGAGGTTCCAGATCTCCTTGCTGATGTTTTGTCCTGATGATCTGTCTAGGGTTGTGAGTGGGGAATTAAAGTCCCCATTTATGATGGTGTTAGAGTCAATATCTTTCTTTAGTTTTCCTAGAAGTTGCTTTATGAAAGTTGGCACACCTATGTTGGGTGCATATATGTTTAGGATAGATATTTCTTGTTGATGGAGTGAACCTTTTATCATTACGTAGTGGCCCTCTGTATCTTTTTTAATTTTTGATAGCTTAAATGGTATTTTGTCTGTTATTTGGATTGTGACTCCTCCTGTCTTTTGTGTTCCATTCTCCTGAAAATTTGTTTCCCATCCTCTTACTTTGAGTCTGTGCATGTCCTTTCTAGTGAGATGGGTCTCTTGAAGGCAGTATATTGTTGCCTGGTGATATTTTATCCATTTTGCCATTCTATGTCTTTCAGTGGTGCATTTAGTCCATTCACATTCAGGCTAATTATTAAAATGTGACAGTTCGTCCCTATCATAGAATTCTTATAGAGTTGTTGTTCTTCCACTTGTTTTTTTTTTTTTTTTTTTGTCTTTCTTTTGGTTTTGGGGTTAGTTCATGTATATTTTATTCTTTTCCCTGTACTCTTGTGAAGAACGTTGTTCTTTTGTCCTTTTCTTCTGTGTTTAGTACTTTCTTAAATGTTTCATGTAGAGGTGTTTGGTGGCAGCATAAGTTCTTAGGGATTGGATATCTGGGAAAGATTTTAATTCTCCCTCACTGATGAAGCTTAGCTTGGCCAGATAGATTATTCTTGGTTGAAATTGTTTATCTTTTAGGACTTTGAAGATAGGGCTTCAAGCTCTCCTAGCCTGCAGGGTTTCTGTAGATAAATCTGCTGCTATTATGATTGGTCTT